>NC_059205.1:9493601-9711101 GCF_020615455.1 Coregonus clupeaformis | reverse complement strand
AGACCGTATGTACAGTATATACAGTATATACAGTACAGACAGTACATACAGTACAGACAGTATATAAAGTACAGACAGTACAGACAGTATATACAGTACAGACAGTATATACAGCACAGACAGTATATACAGTATATACAGTACAGACAGTATATACAGTACAGACAGTACATACAGTATATACAGTACAGACAGTATATACAGTACAGACCGTATGTACAGTATATACAGTATATACAGTGCAGACAGTATATACAGTACAGACAGTATATACAGTACAGACATGATATACAGTACAGACAGTACATACAGTATATACAGTACAGACAGTATATACAGTACAGACCATATGTACAGTATATACAGTATATACAGTACAGACAGTATATACAGTACAGACAGTACAGACAGTATATACAGTACAGACATGATATACAGTACAGACAGTATATACAGTACAGACAGTATATACAGTACAGCACATCGTTCATTCCATGTTTTTCTTTCTGTTCCCGCCACTATTGAGTACAATCTGAGCAGGGAGTCTCAGCAGTCTCTCTCTCTCTCTCTCTCTCTCTCTCTCTCGCTCTCTCTCTCTCTCACTCACTCGCTCTCTGTTTCTCTCTCTCGCTCTCTGTTTCTCTCTCTCTCTCTCTCTCTCTCTCTCTCTCTCTTTCTCTCGCTCTCTTTTTCTCGCTCTCTGTTTCTCTCTCTGCTCTCTCTCTCTCTCTCTCTCTCTCTCTCTCTCTCTCTCTCTCTCTCTCTCTCTCTCTCTCTCTCTCTCTGTGTTTCTCTCACACACACGATGCCAATTAAAATAGATGGAAATGTGATTCATGTTGTGTTTAATGCAGTTTGGAATGGACAGAATGTTACACTGCGTCCATAAATAATTAGTCGATTCACTATTCACCACCTCCTCATCACAGGGCCTTCTCAGCTTCTCAGTGATAACATTTTGCTGCTTACAGTAATGGATGAAGTGAAAAATTAAGCATGAAATAATCCTGGTAGCCAACAGCACAGAACCACTGACAGGGCCGGAGTAAAGCAATAGCCAACGCTTCATATCTCAGTGTCAAAAAAACACCTGAGCTCATTTGCTCCTTTCTCATTGTGCCTCGTTGCTGTTTAGCTGGTAAAGTTATTGTTGGTTTGAATGTAATGTGAATGTGGTCAGATGATGATCAACTGAAAGCGTGAAACTGTGTGCATGTTCACATTGGGTGCATCTGGTACATCGGAGAACTGGTGCTGAGGTTCTGTAGAGCTGCTGCTGGTGTCACCTGGTGTACTACAGTTAGTTGTATCTCACTGATGTTTCCCCCACTAGCTACTGCCTCCGCTGCTCTGCACTGATGTTCCTCCCACTAGCTACTGCCTCCGCTGCTCTGCACTGATGTTCCTCCCACTAGCTACTGCCTCCGCTGCTCTGCACTGATGTTCCTCCCACCAGCTACTGCCTCCGCTGCTCTGCACTGATGTTCCTCCCACCAGCTACTGCCTCCGCTGCTCTGCACTGATGTTCCTCCCACCAGCTACTGCCTCCGCTGCTCTGCACTGATGTTCCCCCCACTAGCTACTGCCTCCGCTGCTCTGCACTGATGTTTCCCCCACTAGCTACTGCCTCCGCTGCTCTGCACTGATGTTTCCCCCACTAGCTACTGCCTCCGCTGCTCTGCACTGATGTTTCCCCCACTAGCTACTGCCTCCGCTGCTCTGCACTGATGTTCCTCCCACCAGCTACTGCCTCCGCTGCTCTGCACTGATGTTTCCCCCACTAGCTACTGCCTCCGCTGCTCTGCACTGATGTTCCTCCCACTAGCTACTGCCTCCGCTGCTCTGCACTGATGTTCCTCCCACCAGCTACTGCCTCCGCTGCTCTGCACTTCCCTTTGATCCTACCACACAGTTATCTCAGTAGTCATCTGGCTCAGTGTCAGCATCCCAGCAGAGCGTCCGTTAGACCTCCCAGTCGAAACATCTCTTAATGTGCCACACAGGTGCCACAGTCTGCACGCACACAGCAAAGATAGACACACAACGTCGAGAGGTGCTTTTAGAGCACTATTTGTCACTAGGGTGTGTGTGTGTGTGTGTGCACGCCTGTGTCCTAGTATGAATTCTGGATGCATGTAAATGTTTGGACCAAAACAATTTAATTATAATGTTTGTGTAGAAAATATATTGAGCAGCAGCAATTTGTGTAAGAAAAGTGTATTGTATTGTACTATTGTCAAATAAAATGTACCTTGTTCACTGTATAGCTCACGATCAACACTCATTCAATTACACACACACACACACACACACACACACACACACACACACACACACACACACACACACACACACACACACACACACACACACACACACTCACACACACACTCGCACTCTCTCACAAAAAAACTATCTCTGCTCTTCTCTCTCTCTCTCTCCCTCTCTCCTCTCTATCTCTGTCGAGAACTTTTTTATAATTGAAATGTTTTATGTTTGTCTATCTTTTGTATGTCTTTGTCTACATGTTTATCTATCTCTACATCATATTTTATCACATGCTCCCTCCCCCTCTCCCTCCTCCCCTTTGTGAAAAAACAGACGTGTGCTCTATCACTCCCACTGTGTGAGGACACATTGACAGCCTATCTAATCAAATTCAGAGTGAATTATCCCTTTCCCATGGCAGGGTTTAAGATGTGCATTATTCAGCAGAGCCTAACTGTACATATGATCAACTTCAATTCTCTCCCCCACTAACATAAATCCACTGATCCATATACAGAACATGCATACATGAGTGCTAAAATCACAGATGTTAAACATTGTTTAGGTTAGCAAATTGTTATGGTTATGTCTGCTAGCAATTTATACACTTACGGTGACTATCATCTGAGGGTACAATATGTTATATATTACAAAATATATTGTCTACATTTTACAATGAAAGGTGTTGGTTGTGTGGGAGTTGGGAGGACTCGGAGCATATGTCTGGGATACGAAATGATGTATGTGAGGGGTTTGAATAGGAATAAAAACACTTCCTGCTTACCTGTTGGATGTGTGTGTGCATGTGTGGGTGCATTCATGCGTGTGTGTGTGTGCGTGTGTGTGTGTGAGGGGGTTGCTATAGCAGGACTATTAGATGAGGAGGAGGTTGCTAGGGATATGAGCACAGTGGATAAACTTGGTTAAATATGCGGAGAACCTGTTGGCATTGTGTAATTGCTTGGATACAGCCACGCCAATGGAAGCTTTTGCCAGCTCCCTTGGCAACAGTAGTATTGCACCCTGACCAGAGCGAGTGATGCACTTTGGCATTTCAAATCAAATCAAATTTTATTGGTCACATGCGCTGAATACAACAGGTGCAGACATTACAGTGAAATGCTTACTTACATACTCATTATTAATCAATGTCAGTGATGTTGCCCAGTGTAGGCCTATTGACAATACTGTATCTAAAAATGAAGGATTCATTCAAAACCGAAGTATACAGATGAAAATACATCATCATCTCATTAATACCTCACTTTTGTTTTATGTACATTCAGAACACAACACTTCTTTATGCACAACACCAACATGGTGCATTATTCCCATGAATTAAAATGTGTGACATCATGATGATCATCCTGTCCCCAGCGGCCAGTTCCAGATAGAGACAGACTACTATATAGGCTCCAGTTCCAGATAGAGACAGACTACTATATAGGCTCCAGTTCCAGATAGAGACAGACTACTATATAGGCTCCAGTTCCAGATAGAGACAGACTACTATATAGGCTCCAGTTCCAGATAGAGACAGACTACTATATAGGCTCCAGTTCCAGATAGAGACAGACTACTATATAGGCTCCAGTTCCAGATAGAGACATACTACTATATAGGCTCCAGTTCCAGATAGAGACAGACTACTATATAGGCTCCAGTTCCAGATAGAGACAGACTACTATATAGGCTCCAGTTCCAGATAGAGACAGACTACTATATAGGCTCCAGTTCCAGATAGAGACAGACTACTATATGGGCTCCAGTTCCAGATAGAGACAGACTACTATATAGGCTCCAGTTCCAGATAGAGACAGACTACTATATGGGCTCCAGTTCCAGATAGAGACAGACTACTATATAGGCTCCAGTTCCAGATAGAGACAGACTACTATATAGGCTCCAGTTCCAGATAGAGACAGACTACTATATAGGCTCCAGTTCCAGATAGAGACAGACTACTATATAGGCTCCAGTTCCAGATAGAGACAGACTACTATATGGGCTTCAGCGCCTGCTCAGAACTAATTATTTTTAGCCCAACCAGTGGGAAACAAAGGGGAAGTCTTTCATCTTCCATTGTTTGACCTCCAAATCTGGCCCACAAAGAAAGCTTCCGGTTCGCCTGCAATTCTTCTTCCTCCGTGGTGATTATGTTTAGGCCTGGTCACATATACATAACAAATGGTATTCCTTGTTTTCTTTCCTGGGCTATATTGGGCCAGCGGTCCCACTGTTTCCTCACCATGTGGTGGGGATGGGGATGATTATTTGTGGGCCTAAGAGCGGAGGTCAGCATACAAAATACATTGTTTTCCAAAGGGGAGGCACAACAAGGCAGCTTCATGCAGCTTTATACAGCTCCTGAGGGAGGTTGTAAGCTCCTATCACAGAGTAGATGTTACACTACTATCAGAGGGAGCTAAGTAGCTCATTAGGCAGGGGCTCTGTCCCTTGGGAGGAGAGCTTGGAGGAGAAGATGGGCGTACCAGCAGAGGCTGGTAGTGAATAATAGTTATGGATGGAAGACCGGATGGCTGCAAAGGGGTTTGCAAGGGAATAACCTAAACATATCTACTGTAGAGTATGGAGAACCAAGGAGAAGCCACTGAGGATATCTTAGAAATGTCTTACTATAATGTGGCTCTGGATCAATAGAAAAGTGATCAATCATTGCTCTGAGTCAATAAAAAATACTACAGAGTATGATAACCCATAGAACCTATAGAATATGTACACAATATACGCAATATGTACAGAACTTTATATATACTGAATTTTCACAACCATAAATTAATGAAACAATACATTTGCATATGCCATTTCATTTCAAATGTTATCTCAAAGTTGTACAATAAAGATATTTCAGTTGATAATCACAGGATAATAACAGGAAATCCCCTCAGTGTGGGAAGCTGCTTTGCATTTTTCTGATTCTGTGGCAGCAGAGACACCTTGTGGCAAAACAGGAAAATTATTTCCTGTTCGACAGCTGCAGTGTACTGTAAACACAACAAAAAAAAGTGCTATACATTGAGCCACTTCAGTTAATTGTGCCTGGACGCCTTAACCAACTCATTTTAAGCATGGGGTATTGAACTTGTCACTCAAGTTACCCACACAGGTATGACTAGCATGCAACAGTTGACTGGGGTTGGAGTTTAAATAAGAGGTAGCAAGGTTATGTCACTGAGAGTCCACACTGTGTTGGAGAGGGACACCGTTGACAGTTCAAAGGCCTGCCTGCGGCTCCCGACCTGGATGACCATCCAGCCCCCATGGGAGAGCCACCACTGAACCAGCACAGAGGAAGCCTGGCCCGCCTCTGTGGGATGGCCTCCTCCATCAGCCTGGACACCTCCAGCAGCACAGCACGGACCACCCTGACTCCTGCTGGACACCTCCAGCAGCACAGCACGGACCACCCTGACTCCTGCTGGACACCTCCAGCAGCACAGCACGGACCACCCTGACTCCTGCTGGACACCTCCAGCAGCACAGCACGGACCACCCTGACTCTGCTGGACACTCCAGCAGCACAGCACGGACCACCCTGACTCCTGCTGGACACCTCCAGCAGCACAGCACGGACCACCCTGACTCCTGCTGGACACCTCCAGCAGCACAGCACGGACCACCCTGACTCCTGCTGGACACCTCCAGCAGCACAGCACGGACCACCCTGACTCCTGCTGGACAGCCCAGCCTCACAGACACATTGAGCAACTCGTCCCTCACTGCCCGCTCCATCCATGTCACTGAAGGGGTGGGGACATGGGGCGGCGGGACTTCCACCTCCGCCAGTGCTTTACAACTACTGACCTTCACAGGGCGAGAACCAAGGACACACAGTTGTGCCCACACAAGAGGGTTTTACTGAGGTAAAATGTACTTCATACATTTTGGGGCGGCTGTGAAAAACCCTCCCTCTCTCTGGCCCACAAGGTGGCGCTCTTTTTCAAAAACGGTTACATTCGTTTGTAACTTTAGGCCAGGGTTCTTCAATTCCGGTCCTGGAGGGCCGAAACGCCTCTGTTTTTCATCCTCTCCTAATCAGGGGCTAATTCAGACCTGGGACACCAGGTGAGTGCAATTAACAACCAGGTAGAAATAAAAAACAGAAGTGTTTCGGCCCTCCAGGACCGGAATTGAAGAACCCTGCTTTAAGCTATTTACTGTATTTGTCATGAATCCCGCTTCCTGAGTCTGTTTCTGCCTGTGTTGCCTGTTTTCTGTTCTGGAGTCTGTTTCCTGAGGTTCCTGAACGCACCCTGTCTGGTTGCCAGGCGACGAAGCAAGGCGGGAGATCTCTCTATTACCCGCACCTGCATCTCATCAGCTATCTGCACAGCTGGTCCTGATCATCACCTCTCCACTTCATAAGCTCTGACCTGACATCCATTCCCTGACGGATCGTTAGCCATGAACAGTATGTTGTGTCAGCGTATCAGCCTCAAGTTTACTAGAGTTAGTTTTGTTGTTCTGTACTTTTTGCTTGCCGTGTACTCACCGCCGTTTACTCTGTCTACAGTCATTCTTCCGGAACGTTCACCCCACCCCTGCCTGGTCGTCGGTGGCTTCTGTGACACCATTGGATCTGCCTATTCACTCCCACCAACTCACCTCCACTGCCCGCTCGGTCTCCTGGATTATTCTGCTTCCACATTTGAGTCTGTAAATAAATACTCACCTTCGTTCTACTCACCTTGTCCTGGTCTGCTTCTGGGTTCTGCTTTAGAGAATCGTGTCAGTATTACAAAAGTCATATTGAATTGTTGTTGACAATGCAACCAAATATCAACATTTAAAGGAGATATATCTAATGTTTGTATAGTTTCATCTGAGCCAATGGCTTAGTCCTATTCTTTAACTTTTATTTTTGGTTTAGTTGGAGACGTGAATCCAACATAATTTGTTAACTTGTCGACTAGTTAATAGGCTATTTACTGTACTGCAGAAGTGATATTGAGATGTATATTTGTGCCACTGAATTAGTCTGAGTTTAATTCCAGTTTGTCTACAAATTAATAATTTATATGTTGGATTCACGTCTCCATCTCAACCAAACATCGAAGTTAAAGAATAGGACTAAATCAAACTTTAAATGCACTTTAAATAAAGTTTGATTTAATCCTATTCTTTAACTTCGATCCAACATATTCATAATTAACTTGAAGATTCAATTTGACATCAACCAAAGCTTGAAACTCTAGGCCTATATGTGTTGTCTATTTTAAGTTGAATCCTGGGTTGAATTGAAACAATAGCTGTTGATGACCTTGCAAATGCTATATAGGCCTAAATAGCATCGTTGATGATGTATGAATTATAGAGAGTATGGTTATATTTCATTTGCTCTGTTAAAACTACCCTTTGGAATGACTTCGACAGCAACAGTGAATCTATTTAGTTATTAAGAGATCTCTCAATAATTCTCACGATAGCACATTGTTAGTAGTCAGTGACCAATATCAAAGCTAAGCAGGGCTGGGCTTGATTAAAACCCTGGATGGGAGACCAAATGGATAGCTGTAGATCGATCAACTCTCTAGTAGGAAGTGCTGCCCAGCCTATTGTTTTTAACATTGAAGATCTGACATTGTTTCAAAGGTACAAATTCAACATATTGTATACAAGGTTTGTCTATGTTGAAAATTGGTTACCATGATGACATCATTCTGTGGTTGAAATTTCACCCTCAAAACAACAGATTACTTTTTGTCAATCCAATGTATTTTCCACATAGATTCCACGTCACAATACGTTGACAAATTACGTTGATTCAACCAGTTTGTGCCCAGTGCATAGTTTGTTCTGCTTCATGCTGGGAGCATTACAATGGAGCATGTGTCTTTCAATGGCGCATGTCTTTCAGTAGAGCATGTCTTTTTAAAGACTGAACACTGGGACACCTGGCCACAGAGCAATAACCACTCGAAGGACCAGGCAGAAAATACATCTTGAGACATTCTCTAAGAAGCAGATGTTGTCATCCCCAACCAGTCAGAGGCAGATTATTAGCATGGGCCAGCTTTGAAATGCATTGTGGCCTGTGGTGAGTATAAAAATGCCAGGCCTTATGGTGAGACTTAGCACCCACTAAACTGTGGACGATCAAAGACAAATCCCCAGAGGGGTTGTAACCAAAGAAATAAACCCTCTACCTACCCTCATTATCACTCACTTTCATTTGTCTCGTGATTAATATGTAATGTCAACTCAAACTCATGTGTAATGTCAACTCAAACTTTTGCTCTTTTATTTTTTACTTTAGTTTATTTAGTAAATATTTGTCTTAACTCTTATTTTTCTTAAAACTGCGTTGTTGGTTAAGGGCTTGTAAGTAAGCATTTCACGGTAAGGTCTACACCTGTTGTATTCGACGCATGTGCCAAATAAAATTTGATTTTGATTTGATGTGTTGCTGATGTAAGTGTACTTTGAACATTACATTTAACAAGCGAAAAGTACAAGTTGGAAAACTGACATTTCTAACACTTTCTAATGATTTGACATGAACAAAAGCTTCAACAGAGACTGACACTGACACGTTCAACAAATTCAGAGGTGGGGAGAGTAGTAAATAACCCAGATAAAGTAGCATGGCGTTTGTCTCGCAAGGTCCGCAGCGATAGGAGGACATGCATCATTAGAGCGATAATGGGAATATAGAGAAGTACAGCAACCGTTACATCATTCGATAACATGAACGTATAGGTTTATCCTGAATTATTCTCTCAAAACGGTGGTTACTGTGAAATGTGTGCAACCATCTATAACCAATATGTTCTTATCCATGTGTACGTGTAGGGGGGCTCTATGATGGTGTGGTGGCAGAATTTGGGGTGAGCTGTTGTAACTTCTCAAGGGATATGTTCTGTGTTGGACTGTGAGGTTATGCCCTTCATAGACTCCTGGAATGTTTGCACCCTAACACAAGGCCATTGTGTTCCGGAACTGTTGATTTATTGAAATAACTGTTGTGTAACAATATGATTGTATTATTGCCTCTCACTATATAAGGGACATGGAACCATTTCTTCCTTGAGTTCTTCCCTGTGAAACCAGAGGTAGATCTCCAAATGCAGCTGCTTGTACTAAAGATTGTTCTATTATATCATGAAATAGTATCTGTATATATATATATATTTTATTTCACCTTTATTTAACCAGGTAAGCCAGTTGAGAACAAGTTCTCATTTACAACTGCGACCTGGCCAAGATAAAGCAAAGCAGTGCGATAAAAACAACAACACAGAGTTACATATGGGGTAAAACAAAACAAAGTCAAAAATACAACAGAAATAAATATATATACAGTGTGTGCAAATGTAGCAAGTTATGGAGGTAAGGCAATAAATAGGCTATAGTGCAAAATAATTACAATTAGTATTAACACTGGAATGATAGATGTGCAAGAGATTATGTGCAAATAGAGATACTGGGGTACAAATGAGCAAAATCAATAACAATATAGGGATGAGGTAGTTGGGCGGGCTAATTTCAGATGGGCTGTGTACAGGTGCAGTGATCGGTAAGGTGCTCTGACAACTGATGCTTAAAGTTAGTGAGGGAGATAAGAGTCTCCAGCTTCAGAGATTTTTGCAATTTGTTCCAGTCATTGGCAGCAGAGAACTGGAAGGAATGGCGGCCAAAGAGGTGTTGGCTTTGGGGATGACCAGTGAGATATACCTGCTGGAGCGCATACTACGGGTGGGTGTTGCTATGGTGACCAATGAGCTAAGATAAGGCGGGGATTTGCCTAGCAGTGATTTATAGATGGCCTGGAGCCAGTGGGTTTGGCGACGAATATGTAGTGAGGACCAGCCAACAAGAGCGTACAGGTCATAGTGGTGGGTAGTATATGGGGCTTTGGAGACAAAACGGATGGCACTGTGATAGACTACATCCAATTTGCTGAGTAGAGTGTTGGAGGCTATTTTGTAAATGACATCGCTCGAAGTCAAGGATCGGTAGGATAGTCAGTTTTACGAGGGCATGTTTGGCAGCATGAGTGAAGGAGGCTTTGTTGCGAAATAGGGAAACCGATTCTAGATTTAACTTTGGATTGGAGATTCTTAATGTGAGTCTGGAAGGAGAGTTTACAGTCTAACCAGACACCTAGGTATTTGTAGTTGTCCACATACTCTAGGTCAGACCCGTCGAGAGTAGTCAAACGTTTGGACACACCTACTCATTCAAGGGTTTTTCTTTATTTTTACTATTTTCTACATTGTAGAATAATAGTGAAGACATCAAAACTATGAAATAACACATATGGAATCATGTAGTAACCAACATTTTATATTTGAGATTCTTCACATAGCCACCATTTGCCTTGATGACAGCTTTGCACACTCTTGGCAAATGTATTTTCATTGTGTAAATGAACTGGCTGTTTCCATGATACAATATGTAGAGTAAATGTGGATAATATATTGTGAGATATATTTCACACTGTTTCATATACAGTATGTAAATTATAAGAGAGTATAATTGTCAGGATCCTACGCATCCTATCAGATCACTAACAGTATTATCTGAGCGGTAAAACATATTTGGAATCCATGTTGACCAATTCCTTTGTACTTTTGTATGTTTAAATATATATTTTGTTATATTTCACTAAGATTTAATTTATGGGCCAGCTTTTGGAAACCCTGCCAGGTCAGGCATTGAATTGGACTGAAACACAGGACTATTCAATACTTAATTAAGTAGAAAGTCACTGGCCATTCCTTATATCATTAGCGACAGTCACTTGAGGGTGCAATTTCAACTTCCATGGTGCATGAAGCACAGCTACAAATCTGCGGGACCAGAAGCTTTTAAAAAGTGTCCCCAGCTTCCACAAACAGGGTCAGGAGTAAAGGGGACACAGTCATTGTAAGTATTTCTCTGGCTGAAATGATTACAGATAGGTAGGCTATGCATGCACCTTCAGGCGTTGGGCACTCAGGAGGTAATGTTTACAGCCATTGATCAAGAAATGTAGTTTAAAATAAATAATGCCGGTACGACGTGGCACTTGCAATCATTTAACTTCATTCGACTTCATTTCACTTTAAATCGTCAATCATTTAGGTTTAACTATGTTGATATGCATGCCATTGTCTGATTAATATCTTTGAGGTTTTGCTGTGCAGCAGTGTTTATGCAATTTTTTTGCATTACAAAGTTGTCAGTCAGCAACTTTGCTCTAAAATAGTTAGGATTGTTTTGCATTGAGGAAATTATTAATTTTACTAATGTGGACTGTTTTTCTGGCTATTTTACTGTTGGCATGGAGACAAAAATGTCACACTTTTTGTGAACTTGCTTACATTTGACATTTTAGCAGACGCTCTTATCCAGAGCGACTTACAGTTAGTGAATACATTTTTTTTTTTTAATTCATACCCCCCGTGGGAATCTAACCCACAACCCTGGCGTTGCAAACACCATGCTCTACCAACTGAGCTACACCCCTGTACTTGTTCTGCTAAGTAGCCTATTACATTTACATTACATCGGGGCTCTGTGAAGTTATTTAAATATTACAGTAATTGTTGAAACATTTACATTTCTCAATTTGTAAATATTCAAAAGCCTTAAAATATTTTATTGTAATCTAATTTCAAATCAAATCAGACTTTATTTAAAGTGCATGTAAAATCACAGTAAAACAGTAAAAACTGTTCCTTTTTATCTAGGAAGTAGCTAAAAAACTAAACACAAGGCAATAAAATAAAACCGTTAACATTATCAGTGTCTTATTACCAATTATCATAATCTCTGTCTTGTATGAAATGTGTTGTCATCCAATGTTTAACCTCTTTGATGCATGCCTCAAGGCAAGCTGCCTGCAAAGTATTGTAGGGTTTAACAGATAAGTACATTTTGAGTGTCATCTGCATAACAGTGAAAGTGCATGGCATATGTCTGCAGATAACATTTCAAAGTGTTAACACGTATAAAGAAACAAATGGGGGGTCCAAGCACAGAGTCTTGTGGAACGCCAAATTCAACTTTGGAACATTTAGATAAGCAACAGTCTTCTGTACAATCTTTGAAAGTAAAGGGAGTTTTGATGGGCCAATAATTTCTCAGATCATCTGGATCAAGATTTCTGAAGGAGTGGTTTAATTACAGACAATTTAAAGGATTCAGGCACTTTGCTGTTAGGAGAGATGTGTTAATAATGTTCAACATTTGTTAGCCTATAACCAGTTCTTTGACCAGCTTGTTAGGAATACGGTCAAGTTGGAAAGTACTAGACTCAGAGCACATGAAAAACATGTCATCATAGGCCAAGGGTGTGAATCAATCCTGGTTATGTAGCACACACGTCTCATTCATAATGATTATAGATCTGAATATAATTTTCACATAGTCATTTCAGGGAGGGTTTGAAGAGTGTTCAAGGTAGTCTGGAGCCTACTTAGTTTGGCCAAAAATGACATTTCTGATCTGTTTTTATGCCATTTAGCAGACGCTTTTATTCAAAGCGACTTACAGTCATGTGCGCATACATTTTTACCTATGGGTTGTCCCGGGGATCGAACCCACTACCCTGGCGTTACAAGCAACATGCTCTACCAATTGAGCTACAGAGGACCGTTTTCATCTATGAGTTTAAAAAAATAATAATAATAAGATGCACGTGAAGAGGCAATGGCTTGCTTATTCTGAAATGCTATCCTACCATGCTAGATGATACACCTCAATGTTGGAGGAGTTCCTTTAAGCTCTAATGTTTGTGCATCATGTTTCAGGGCTCGAGTATTGGTATACCTGGAGTCTAGCTGAGAATTCTGAACTCCACGATACTCAATGGAGTTGAGTGGCAATGGGTTTTGGCGGAGTGCACCTCCGACTACATCGAGTTGGTATCAGTCGATACTTGTATAAATGTCAATTCTTTAAAGTGTACCTTGTACCTATGTTTGTCCTGTGTAAAGACGTTATTTTCTTTGGGTGCTGCAATCTGTAGTTTTTTCAGATTGCGCCGTGTAATCCACTGTTTTCCAATTTAGTATGAAGTTAGCTATTTGAAACATGCACTACCACTCGATACTTTTATAAATATACATTATTTAACGCTTACTGTGTACCTGTACTTGTCCTGATTGTTATAGACTTGTCAGTGGGAGTTGGAATCCATCGTTGTTAATAGAAAATTGCATTCTATGTATCCCCTGCCCCCCCAAAAAAACAGCCGCGCAATGACGTGGCTGCTCCTTCTGTTAACAAACAACGTCTCCCTTGGCGGAGGTCGCGTGAAATGCTATTTTTTATCAAAAACTACGGAATGCAGCACCCAAAGAAAATAACAAATGTACACAGGAGAAACATAGGTACAAGGTACGCATTAAATAATGTACTTTTTTTTACAAGTATCGACTGATACCAAAACTCATCACCACTCAACTCCATTGAGTATCGTGGAGTTGACAATTCTCAGCTAACCAGGTCAAGCTTTTTTTAGGAAGTGAAAGAGTAAAAGCATTGTTTTTTAGTTGGAATAGTTTAGAGTGAATAACTCGAAGGAGGAAACGTTCTATGGCTGAAAGAGGGCCATGAAAATCTATTTCTCAGGATTCCAACCTGGAGTTTATTTAGCAAAATAACTGATATTTTTTGCTTTCCTAATCAAATTCAAACTTTAAATAATTATATTCAAAAATGTGACAGTTGTCCGGAATTGCCAAATCTGGCATGAGCTTTGACCATGAATTGATATTGACAAATGCACATATGCTGGAATTGCACCACTGCAACCAGGTCATGTAAATCTCTTTGTTCCAAATCACCTTTAAAATAAGGCCCTAGCAACCTCCAAAGTGGGGCTGCATGCCTGCATCAACCCTCACCTTAAACACTGACCCCTGGACAACCTCAATCTCATAAGTCATAACGTCTGGGTCGTATTCATAAGTGCACACCATAGAAAAACGCTTTGCAACAGACAACGAAAATGATTGCTTCTTATTGAACAGCTTTAGGTAGTCCCTCCCTGATTCAGTCTGTTTTCTTCTGTTTGTTGCCTAATGAACAGTGGTGGGCCCCACCTGTTTTGAGCCCCACCTGTTTAGCTAAAACATTATAATTTTTTGTTGTTGCCTGTTTTGCATGTTATTTTGGCATTAATACGTGTCACATATCAGTTTGCAAACAGTGTAAGGAAAAATAATCATTGAGTTAATAAAGCCGCATATAAACATGGTCTCTTTTTTGCTTTCTTGAATAAGGCAGCTCCAAAACGCAGGTGTTTCAGCCTAGCTAAGTGCTTTCTGTGGTGGTGGGGCAGCCAACGGAAAATACATAGCGTAGGGGTTGGTAATGTTGTCTAGTTGCGCTGTGATTGTCTCAGTGTTCTGTCACTCATGAGGACACTACGTCACCGCAAAATCTACGGGGAGAGCTCGTAAAATCAGGCCCCTTGGGTGCTGCCATAGAGTTACATTAGAAGTGCCCATCCAAGAAGGCTCAAGGTCATTGGCCACAGATAAAATGACGTCAAATCACGTTATATCTACCGTAGCTTTGATTGGACTGATCATGTCAACATCATACCTTCAAAATCTTAGCAAGCAAGCTAGACAAGCAGTCATCATCATGAATCACGTCGACAATCTACTGGCAAATCCTTTTCAATCCTTGTCATATGAAGAGAAATTATAGATAAAATGTATTGGTGCTCATCGGCCATTGGACATAAACATTACACAACAAGTTGGAAATCGCAAATTCAACAATGAGTGGTTTAGAAGGAATCAGTGGCTAACTGCAAGCATTGCAAAGCAATCACTAGCCTGCTATTCAGTGGAGTGGGTGTGTGGTCCAAGTCTGGGTTTAAGGGTCTCTTTTCCAAGCTTAAAAGGATAAACATTCATGCTGTCAATCCAGCATGACTTCTGCCACGTTCAAAACAACTGGAAACTGGGAAATCTCAGACTTCAGTGAGTTCAAGACAACTGGGAACTCTGAAAAAAACGAGTTCCGACTGGGAAAATACGATTTGAACGGTCATCCAACACGGAAATCCAAGTCGGGAACTCGGGTCTCTTTCTAGAGCTCCGACCTGAAGATCACTGACATTATGATTCAACCTTGTTTTTTTTCTCCGAGTTCCCAGTTGTCTTGAAAGCACCATAAATCCAGAGAATGCCAGACTTTGATGACAAAGTTTGATGACAAAATTAGCCTACAAGGACCGCCACACCACCTTCCTGTTCAAGTGAGCACAACAAGTTGAGTCCAAAAATGTATTGTATGCTGCTGCATAAATGATGTAATATGCCAGGGAGATATGTATACTGTAGCTAAGAAAGTAATACTAAGTGTATGTTGTGTAGTATGTCCCGAGTGGCGCAGTGGTCTAAGGCAGTGCTAGCTCTGCCACTAGAGATCCTGGTTCGAATCCAGGCTCTGTCGTAGCCGGCCGCGACCGGGAGACCCGTGGGGCGGCGCACAATTGGCCCAGGGTAGGGGAGGGAATGGCCGGCAGGGATGTAGCTGAGTTGGTAGAGCATGGTGTTTGCAATGCCAGGGTTGTGGGTTCGATTCCCACGGGGGGCCAGTATGAAAAAATTAAATAATGTATGCACTAACTGAATGTCTCTCTGGATGAGAGCGTCTGCTAAAATGTAGTAAGCTGTTAGTAGCCCATGTGCTGCACACTAATAATTTGGTCCCTTTCCCCCTCATAACTTAGCCTACTGTTCTGACTTGGTGGTGCACATGTAGCCTATATCCTGTTTTAGAGAAATGAAATCATTGAATATTGTAAGAGCTTTCATTGTCTGCTTATATGCCCCCTTTATTTATCCTACGGTTCTGACTTGGTGTACGGGGAGAATGCTGTAAGAACGGCCCATGTTCTGAATTCTGTCGCTTTACATTTCAAAAGTGCTGAACAAATAGTTATATTGACTAAGTCTGTCCTAGCTTGCTCATTAATGTCTTAATCGAAATTACGGATTGCCTCTTATCCGCTCGTCGTCCCCTTATGCCATAGTTTGTACATCTCAACAGTCAGTAGAAACCACATTTGTTTAAACAAGTCAGCCATATCAGCTACACTACCGTT
The DNA here is from genome assembly GCF_020615455.1 of Coregonus clupeaformis. Classification (NCBI taxonomy): domain Eukaryota; kingdom Metazoa; phylum Chordata; class Actinopteri; order Salmoniformes; family Salmonidae; genus Coregonus; species Coregonus clupeaformis. The sequence goes on along the minus strand of NC_059205.1, from coordinate 9,694,759 downwards.
CAAAGGTTTGGAGTCACTTAGAAATGTCCTTGTTTTCGAAAGAAAAGCAATTTTGTCCATTAAAATAACATCAAATTGATCAGAAATACAGTGTAGACATTGTTAATGTTGTAAATGGCTGTTGTAGCTGGAAACTGCTGATTTTTAATGGAATATCTACATAGGCGTACCGAGGCCCATTATCAGCAACCATCAGTCCTGTGTTCCAATGGCACGTTGTGTTTGCTAATCCAAGTTTATCATTTTAAAAGGCTAATTGATCATTAGAAACCCTTTTGCAATTATGTTAGCACAGCTGAAAACTGTCATGCTGATTTAAATAAGCAATACAACTGGCCTTCTTGAGACTAGTTGAGTACCTGGAGCATCAGCAATTGTGGGTTCGATTACAGGCTCAAAATGGCCAGAAACAAAGAACTTTCTTCTGAAACTTGTCAGTCTATTCTTGTTCTGAGAAATGAAGGCTATTCCATGCGAGAAATTGCCAAGAAACTGAAGATCTTGTATAACGCTGTGTACTACTCCCTTCACAGAACAGTGCAAACTGGCTCTAACCAGAATAGAAAGAGGAGTGGGAGGCCCCGGTGCACAACTGGGTTTTCTAATGATCAATTAGCCTTTTAAAATGATAAAGTTGGATTAGCAAACACAACGTGCCATTGGAACACAGGACTGATGGTTGCTGATAATGGGCCTCTGTATGCCTATGTAGATATTCCATTAAAAATCTGCCGTTTCCAGCTACAATAGCCATTTACAATATTAACAATGTCTACACTGTATTTCTGATCAATTTGATGTTATTTTAATGGACAAAAAAAAAAGTTTTTCTTACGAAAACAAGGACATTTCTAAGTGACCCCAAACTTTTGAACGGTAGTGTATGTTTTTTTAAAGGCAGTAAACGAGGCTGCCAGACAAGGCTTCCCAGGTGTGGCAGTGGTAAGGATTCACTCCATGGTGCTGAAAAGAAAGCTCTGCTGTTGGGACAGCTTTATGTAGGCCCTAACCGTTTGTGGGCACCGTTTGTCACTGTTATAGTGCAATTAATGTATTGTTTAGTGTTGTGTTGTGTAGTGGCTTTGCTGGCATGCATCCCAAAACATTTTGGGGAGTTTGCCCCACGAAGATTTACATGCTAAAATCGCCACTGCTAATGAACATGGCCCTGGCTGCTGCTCACTTGAATATGCATGGGACTTTTAATGACAGAAAGCTGTGTGTTATTGGGTAGAATGTTCAGTGACCATGATTCAGTGTGCCAGCCATGGCTAGTTGTTGTTGTTAAATGAGAGGACACCATGAGTTTGTGTTGACAGCGGTTGCATTCACATGGTTCATGCTCCAGCAGGTACGTCTTTCATGACAAGTTCATCGACATTAACACCTTTTATCCATGCTCGTCTATCATCCTGTCTCACCTTATTAACGTTTCTTTGTGTTGCAAAATGAGATGTTTGTTTAGCTGGTGGTGCTGCCCCTGAACGTCCACTATATTAGAGGAACACTTCTGTCCTATTCAAGTCATTTAGTCTCCTTCCTGGTTATGGTGGATCACTACTACATACTTGTTGATGTCTTAGAATAAATACTTTGTCGTTACTTTTGAATTGTATAAACCTAATAATATTTTATCAACAACTTGGCTTTCACACATAGTGAATTTGACAGCAAAATCATGCAACACAGGTAGGCTTTCTTTTGCTCCATCTCTGTCTTTGAGTAGGTTGCAAAACTGTCTTGAAACAATAGTAGAGAATCTTTTGCCATGTGTCTGTGATGGTACACATTAAAGCTATGTTTCAAACAATAGTGTTCTAGTTCAGTGTTGTTTCCATGACACAAAGGTGGGCAAGAGGGGTCATAAGCGGGTTGACAGAAGATTAAAAACTAGGAATTACCATCATTAATCTTAATGAATGTTATGATTGATAATCTGTCATTGAGTATGATTCATGCCATTTCATTCCTTGATATCTAATCTAACAAATCGCTATTGAACAAAATGTCTAACTACTGTTGATTTGTCTATCTATACTATCTAGTAGTCAAAAATAACAACAACAACAAAAAAAATATGTAGAAATGGCACAATTTAATGGGTAGTTAACAGCGTAGTTAACAGTGTTTCCCAAACTTGGTCCTCAGGACTGCAAGGGGTGCATGTTTTTTTTGTTTGGGAAACCCTGCAGTAGTATATCTCATTGCCAACTGTCCAGCAAGTTGAACTGTTGGGGATTGTCTGAGCACAAACAGGTATATTGTCTAGTCTAGAGTGATAACGGATTGTTATTTTGTTCAGGTCATTCCATCAGTCTTTCCGCACCGCTTCTTCTGTAAGAAGAGGAGGTCGTGGGGCATCTGGGAAGATATTCTTTGTGACAGGTGCCAAAAGTGCGGGAGGGGCAGCATCGGGAGGAGGAGCGACGAGGTACACTGTCACTCTGAAAACCACTCTATTTTAATCATTCATTTTCATATATTTTATGCTGACATGCAGTGGAGGTTCCTCCAAGAAGGAAACAGAGAATGGTTCTCCTGATTTAAATTAAGAAAAATGTCAACTGATTCAACAAATAAAACAAAAATATCCTCCTTGTAAAATGAATTGAAATGGACTTGACCCCAACATTGGCCTGACCACCACCTCAGGTCCATCTACCAGAAATTCCGAGATGTTGACCTGCTGGACAAGAAGAAGACGGTGACGGCTATGAAGGCTGGGGAGGACCGGGCTATTCTCCTGGGCCTGGGCATGGTCATTGCGTCAGTCATGATGTACTTTGTCCTGGGCATCACTGTACTGCGCTCCTACGCAGGCAGGTACTGGACTATCAATCTGACAGTGGATTGTTTTGGGTGTATTTTATGCTTTTGGGTGCCCTCTGCTTTTGCTCATTCTGAAAGACTGCAATTCAATCAATCTGCCTTTGTAGTGTTCATGCGGTATGTTAGTTTTTCAGTCTTTTCTGTGTGCAAGTCACTGCACAACATGCCACAATATTATGGAGGGTTATCAGTGCCAATTCTAAAATGCAATGCTTAAATGCTAAATTGAAAATGTGAAAATGACGCATCTACCTCCGAGGGGAGTCTACCTGGTATTTTTACACCCCAAAATCTTTCTGCAATTTTTATTTGAATACAGAGAAAATATATGTTTACATGCCACTGTGTAAATCCTACAATAGCCTTGAATTCTTCCCCTCATCTCTCCATATAGTGTGTGGACAGAGGAGAGTGTCTGTGTTGTGCTCAACTCCACCATCACGGCAGACGTGAACTGTTCCTACAGCTGTGGCTCGGACTGCTGGAGAGGCTCCAGGTTCCCCTGTCTGCAGGTCTACGTCAGCGTCAACACCACGGGCAGGCTCAGCCGCTTATCCCACAACGAGGAGAGTTGGGACGCCAACTTTGAGGTGAACGGATGGTTAGAATGGAGGTTTTGAAAGACTGGAAGGGCGTATGTTGACACAGGGCGTGTGACATGCTGACCACACCGCTCACTGATACGTGCGCGAGCGTTGCAAAAATAAATGTACACATACCTGTTATTCAATCGTTTCATCTAAACTGCTTGCGTGCGTCAACGCAGTGTTGCCAACTCCTCAGTAAGGAAAGTAGCTATTGGCTGTCCTAATAGTCGCTAGAAGTCGCTAAATGATGTCATCACCTAATTTGTATAATAGGCCATGTGCATGTAATTGTGATGGATGCTGTAGGAGAGAGGAATAACGTCGTGGGAGAGACAAAAAGTGAGTAAAAAACACCCTAAATATGTTTAGAACTACAAATGAACTTTCTTCTGTCGATTCTTGTTTTTTTTTATGTCACAATTCCAACACCTCCTCCTTTATCCGGACTTGGGACCGGCAAAAGTAACCCAAAAGAGACACTCTGGCTGGTTTTTATTTAATTTTTTGTTTAATGTAATACAAAAAATTAAAAATGTTTCGTTTTCTTAAGTTTGGTTTGGTTTTTAACCTTATGGTCCACTTAGAGTCTACAACAAGTCACAGTAAAACATTCACATTTTTAACCATAACATTTTAAACATTTTTTTGTATACAATCTACATTAACAATCTAAATGGACCAAAAAGAGACAATAGAAAAAACAGTCAATGGCAATGTGAGAAAATGATGGTAACTAGTCTGTCCCTAATTCAGGTTAATTGTTGTTGTTTTTCAGACCCCCCTCCACACACACACAGGCTGTGCTGGCTCACAGAAAGAGTGGGTCATCGTCATTTTGGTCAAGGCTCTCTATGGCAGGTTCAGCAACTGAGGGAGCTGACTTAAATGAGTAAGCAGCTGATGTGCCAAAAAGCTGCAAAACATTATCAGACAGCTGGTGCTCATAGCAAGCCTCACCAGACAGCTTCAGTCCATATCGAATGTACAGGATGGAGTTAAGGGTCTGCAAGGACATCCGATTCTAAGTTTGCTTTTTACCACACTCATCTGGCTGAATACTCTCTCGACTTCAGCATTCGAGTGTGGCAAGGACAACACAGACACAGCAGCCATGGCAAGTTCTTGAAACGGGTTGATATCAGCTGCATCCCTGAACTTCCAAATCTCACTCCAGAAGCCCAGTGTGTTTTTAGTCTCATTCCATTTACTAAAATGGATGGCACGCCATTGCTGGATAATCTTGTCTATCTCTGCAGGGGAGTAGCCAAGGAGCTTGGCTATTTTTTATATTTCTCCAGGGCTCTTATTGTGCTTTAGAGTTTCCTCCACATTGAAAACTGACATGTACTGCAATGCTTCGATGTTGTCCGGCAGTCTCACTCTCAACTCATTAGTGAGGGAGATGGTGAAGGCTACACACCACTTTCGGACATTGTTTTCATCCTCAGGCGCAAGGTGGAGCTCAGCTGCCTTTGACTCAAAAAGGTAACCAAGGTATGGTTTGGAACTGATGTATCCATCTATTGGCCCTTTGAGTACATCAACATTTGCCAGTGGATTCAGCACCCTGCTGCTCACAGACTTGATCAGGCTAACCAAGCTGTCAAGTAGCTTAAGAGGATCTACTTGCTCTCCTTCAAAAGCCTTGATGGCCAACTGTACCTCACCCAGCACTGACTTCAAAAAAGTCAGATACAATATGATTTGAGGATCACTGTACATGGAGTATAAAACCTCAGCCATGTAGCAGTGTTCACTGGACTTGGTGACTGCGAAATGCAGCCTAAGCTCCTCCCACTGGTCCAAAATGCGTGAAACTGCGGGTTCAATGGAGAGCCAACGTGTGGCACACACCTTGGTTATCTGTAAAGGTTTCTCCCCACAGTTGATGGTCTCATATATGGCCTTGTAGGCCTCCCTGCGCTTTGGAGACACTGTTATAAGTCTCTCGTACCAAGTACTCCACACTATGGGGGATGGTGTCATTGGAAGCATGACTTACAGCAAGCTGCAGAGAGTGGCACACACAGCGAATAAGAACCAGATCGTTGAGGCCATACTCCTCCTTCAGCACTTTATGGACCCCATTGTTAATCCCCGTCATAACAGAGGCATTGTCAGTCCCCAGGAGTTTCTCTTTTTTAAGACAACACTTCTCGAGGAAAGCCACAACAGCACGGGCTATAGATTTGGCATCTCCTCCCTCCAACTCAACAAGCCCCAGAAATGTTGATACAATTGTCTGCTTGGTGTCACTAACGTACCTTATCACAACCCCCAGGTACTTAGAAACACTTACATCCGTGGACTCATCGAGGAGGAGGCTGAAACGCTGGTCACCCATATCTGCGACCAACTTTTTCAGAAAGTATGGTGCTAGAACACCATTAATCATTTCTGTGCACTTTGTCCTGTGCATTTTGAAGTGGGTAGCAGCAGTGGAGTCTGAGAAAGCAGATCTACGTGCTTCTCCAATGTGATCACATGCCAGCATGGAACAGTGTTCAGCGATAGCAAATGCCATGGTGGCCTCAGCCTTTTTTGCAGAGAAAATTATTTTAACCATAAATGGCAGCTTGTTTTGGGTGGAACTGTTAAAAGGCTTTGCCTTTTGAGTATGTTTTTGAGTTGTCATGTGTTTTTTTACATTACTAAGTTTGGCATAGAAATCAGCCTTACATTACAGGCAGTATGCCTGTGTATCATCTCCAATAAACGTCTTCAACCAGCCTTTGAATTCAGGGTTTGATTCCCACTCCTTTCTGTATTTTTGAGTGAACAGTTTAGACTGAGACATGATGAGCTAGCCAGCTAGATGTTTAGCTTATGTCACAGAGAGGCACACACACAGTGGACGAGGTGAGCAAGTGACTGAGGCTGTGTGAGTCAAATGCAGTGATTTATTTTGTGCAGTGATTTATTTTAGACAAAGAACATTTTACATTTACATCCCGCCCTGAATGTAAGCCAGGGCGGGATCAGCCAGCGGCAGCTTCCCGCGATTCATTTGCAGTCTGGACGCGGAGGGGTGAACGTCTCCTGCTCTGACTGCAGCTGGGAGGGACTGCTGCGCGAGGACTGGGCCGCCTGTGAGTGCTTTGGGACGGGGGTGGGGCCCAGGGTGGGGCCCACGGCAGAACCCGCTGCTCGTTGAGAAGAGTAAGAACGATACGTGCTTTCACGTCAGAGTCTCCAAAAGTCTCCAATAACACCAGAAAAAGTAACTCGATTTGTCGCTAGTCGAGCTTTTGAAAATGTGTCGCTAGAGGGGTCTGAATACTCGCTGCGTCAACGAGCGTTGCGTAGCCAGGCTCTAAAATAGAACTTGGTTCTATTTTTGACGCATGACACGCTGCAAGTCCCGCCTCTCTCATCTCTTCATTGGTTTTTAGGAGCATATACCCGCGTGGGTGATTGAAAGATGAACTGAGGTCCACACTCCAGTCCAGTTGGTGGTGGTATAAAGTCCACAGAAGAAGAAGAAGAAGAAGACGAAGAAGACTGAAGGAGGAGAGATTACTAGAAACTAACTAGGTTTCCCCTTTTATCTGTGGATTAATTGTCGGAGTAGAGAACACAAATTTTACAAAGAAGATTGTAAAAAAAAGTACCTTGTGCATTTCAGGTAAAATAACCACCCAATGTTTATATCCCAGAACAAATTAGCTAGCAACAGCAAGCTAGCTAGCTAGCTAAATGGCCATGAATGTTTCATGTGTTTTGACCTGTCCCCAAATTAATATAGTTGGCTCAGAGTTCATTTTGATATTTCAACCTGCGTGTCCTGATCACATCTGGTGTGGATGGACAAAATCAACATGCGCGCCCGGTCTAGTCAGCATGTGAGCTAGCAGGACTGCTTCTTCCTGTTCAGGTGGTCTGGGAAACTCCTTGCCCTATGCATGCGCTATGTCCCTGTTTCTCTCAACAGGAAGAAATGTTTATTTGTAGAAATAAATATTTATGTTGAGTATCAAGGGATGCTTACTAAGCCTGTAGGTTAGGTATGCACGCTGAAGGCCCCCGAACTAACATCAACGTCACCCACCCACTTTTCTTTTCTATTTCCAGTGTTTCTACGTGCCAAAGTGCCAGAAGGACACTGATGCCATGCACCACATTATCATGAACATCTCAGAACGCCTGAAGCCACACCAGCAGGTCCTGTGCTACTACGACCCCAGCGACCAGCAGGAGAGTGCCCTTCTGACCCGGCAGTACGGCCACAGTGCCGTCTTCCACTCGCTCTTCTGGCCCTCCTGCATGCTCACGGTGGGCACTGCCATCATCTTCATGGTCAAACTCACCCAGTACCTCTCCATTATGTGCGAGCAGGTAGTCAAGATCGAAAGGTGAAGCTTGCTAGCGTGGCAGCTGAGAGCGACAAACATGGCCGCCAGTCCGGACAGATGATGACATGAAAGGGATTGTATTAACCGAATGACACTGTGAACTCTTGTAATGTTGCTCTCTCACCGCTGAGACATTTGGAACAGGTGGCTGGACTGGCTTCCGTTCCACTCAGTGAGTGTTGCAAACTGAATGTGAACTGAATGTTTAGAAACTGACATCTTGGAAAGCAGCTAAATTAATGTACGACCTCTGTTGCCTGGAAAGCAACTTGCATGTTTTCTTACTGAATATGCAAGCTTTTTACATAAATGAACAGGCTATTTGAAAGTTATTTAGCTAGCTTATTAAATGATTCACAGACCTTGAACATGGGGCTTTCACAGAAAGTTGGGTACAATCCTAAATGTTGAGTATTGGTGAGCGCTTGCCCTTTATCTCACACAGACGACAATGCCAAGCTACATTTGTGCTGACGGAACGAGACAGAGTTCATTTTCCTAAATTGTCCACTGTGTTTGCTGAAGATAACTGTTCACGTCCTACTGTGTCAAAGTTAGAACCTTGTGCGGTTCCTGTATGTTCACAATGAAGAGGGTTAAAGGCCATTGTGGATATACCCGAACTAGCTAGAATATGCTGAATCTAATGGGGAAAATGCTGAATGACACCATCAGCATATTTTGGGATCAGCTATAGCTTATATTATTTAATGTAAATACCATTTTATTGTTTGGTCTGTCATACAGAAATTGTGTGCTATGCAAAACAAAAAAAACAAAAAAGGCTTTTGTCTCTCTGATGATAACCGAGGAAAGCTGCAAACTTTTTATGTTTATTTTCTAATACATTTTGCTCTGTATGCAATAAATATACCTCTCATAGCATAACATATTCATGCACTTATGCCTTCCCATGGTGAGGAATATCAAAATGAAATAAATAATTTGATGGTGAATCAAGTAATTGTTTATAAATGATGCAACTGTAATAAACCCTACATTCTTGTTCAAAAATTCCTTCCTTTGAGGGCATTTGGCATAACAGAGCCTTTAAGCCTTTCCTTGCTTGAGACAAATTTCACACCTGGCTTTGCATTAGACTGGCTTTGGATGGAAATCTACATTTTATGGCTACATTAATCACATCTTTGATATTGTTGGTTTCACTGCTCCCCCTTGTTATGACACACGTGTTTGCTTGGTATCTTTTGAGTTGTGCCAACTGCCCGCTTCCATTTCCTTCTGACAGCAATGGAACGCAGCCCATATTTTACAAGCAAGCAATGAGGTTTAAATAGTGGAGTAGGGTGGTGGGTTTTTAGTGAGTGTAGGGTATTTGTTGATGTATTTATATATTTTTTGTATTTATATTTTTCAAGCAAAGTATAAGGGAGGTATACTCCAGTCTAGTAGGTGGCAGTAATGTGACATTTATTGGATGCCAACCGCCATTAAACCTCATAGAAGAATACAGCCTAATGGCTCTGGTGGGCTGTAGGTCAGGGTTTTGTTGAAGTCCACCAACTCCTGTTGGCTACCATTAATGCATTTTTGCTTGAATTTTGTTGCAATGCTGTCAGAATTGAACAGTTATGTTTCAGGAGTGTGTTTTCTTACAGTTTTTTTTCTTACACGTTTAAACAGTATGTGAAATGTATAAAATGCTGTTGGTGAAATGGCATAAATTGTTTGAATAGAACAACAAAGAACATTCTATGCATCATGTCTTCGAGGTCAAAGCCCGATGCTACGGGCGTCTATGTATGGGGCGGTACTAACGAGAAGCCAGGCAGCTAGCTTTGGCTAAACGTACACTAGCTGACCGGCGGCTTGTGAGCCATCAAAATGCAGTGTTTTTCGCTATTGGGCTGGACATCACACCATGGAATGGAATGAACTTATTCCTTGGGAAAACTATATATTATAGCCAACGACGTCTTTGTAGAGATATCGGACTGCCCCGAGACTTGGATGGAGTAGCAAGCAAGCGCTACGACTGAGTAGGTCTAGAAAGGGTACGAATGGGGTTTGTTTAGCTAACGTTAGCTAGCTATTCTCGGGAGAAAGTTGCATGTTATGGGTGAAAACAGGGCGTTGCTTGCGCGAGACAATAACCAAATTATTGCTTGTCTGCAGATGCCAGGTATTTTATCATAAAGGTGTCAAAAGACATATCAATGAAATACATACTTTTCAACGAGACAACAACAGCACAGCATAGTTGCATAATGAGTCACTGCCATTGGACAATTAGCTAGGCTAGCTGGCACACGCTAGCTAAGTCGGCACAAACAACTAGCTAGCTAGTGGCTAGCGGTTTGTCAGCTAATATTAGCTAACTAGCTAGGTAGTAGCACCGGTGTTTTAGCAAGTAAGTGTTTAAGCTAAGTTTAACCGTGTCATTCTAGCTAGACACATTACATCAAGGAAAATGAAAATAACAATTGTCGGTTAGTTGTCGAACTTTTGCCATCCTAATACACCCATATTTGGCAGATTGAATGTGTCGCAAAATTAGCTAAACAGCTAGCAAGCAGCTAACTAGTTACTTCATTAGCAAGCTAGCTAACCAGCTAGCTTATTTATTAGCCCGCTAGCTACTGTACTTCATTAGCTAGCTAGTTACTTCATTAGCTAGCTACTGTCTAAGCGTTCCATTGCTTGTTGTGACAGCTTGTTCATTAGCTAGTTAATGATTACACAGTGACTGAGCTGTCAACCTCTCCATTTAGCTACCAAACTACCTATTGTTATGTAAAGTATTTTCTTTGAGCAACATCTGTCCTAGAGGAATTTTGACTTTTTTCCAGTTTGAGCTGCCTCCAAGCATTTGCATTTTTTGGGACAATGAACAATTGAGTTCATAATTGTATAATGTTCTGTAAGCAACCGCCTGATATAATGTGATCGTTATTCGTTTTTTTTGCACTTCCACTCTCATTCAATATATTCAGCTAGCAGTATGGAGATTTTTAAACGGGTCACTGCATTTTATGGAATTGTCCCCCTCTCTCTCTCTCTGTCCAGTTGGTCGACCCGACTCATCGTAATTATTAGCATAGTGAGGAGCAGCCGAGCCGACTACCATGCCTCCCAGACCGTCTTCGGGGGAACTATGGGGCATGCACTTGATGCCCCCGAGCATCCTGGTGGACTGCCTTCTCCCCAATGGGATGATTGTGACATTGGAGTGCACACGCGAGGCCACACTCATCTCGGTCAAACACGAACTCTTTAAAGAGGCCAGGAAGTATCCTCTCCACCACCTCCTACAGGAGGAGACCTCCTACATCTTTGTCAGCGTTACCCAAGAGGCTGAGAGAGAGGAGTTCTACGATGAGACTAGGAGACTGTGCGACCTCAGGCTTTTTCAGGCCTTCCTGAAAGTCATCGAACCAGTGGGCAACAGAGAGGAGAAAATACTCAACCGAGAAATTGGTATGTCTGTCTTGTTCTTTATACTAGGTCACGGACATCACATAGGCGCTTTGAGTATGGTGTGGCATCTGGCTGTTTTCAAATCCAGCACTCAAATTTCATTAATTAATCCTGAGTGTGATGAAGCTTGATAAAATGTATCTTGCAGCTATAGGAATGCATGAAATTCTATTTTTTTGGTGCAGGTTTTGCAATAGGAATGCCTATATGCGAGTTTGACCTGGTCAAGGACTCGGAAGTGCAGGACTTTAGAAGGAACATATTGAATGTCTGCAAGGAGTCTGTGGACCTCCGAGACACTAACGGACCCATCAGTAGAGCGTTGTACGTCTACCCTCCCAATGTAGAGTCGTCAGTAGAACTGCCCAAGCACATCTTCAATAAGCTTGACAAAGGTAGGAAATGGGAGACAGTGACACACAAAGAAGGTTTGAGTCTGGGAAAGGTAAAATGTCCCAGCCACGTACAGCCTAATTTTGTATAAACAGACACTATTGTGAACTTTCACAGACTCACCATCCACTTGTTTGAAATATTTTGGCGATTTTAATCAGACATGGTGTGACGTTTCTGATTGGATAGTGGAAGACTTGAACTTGAACATTTACCTCGCTTACCTTGCCATGTTACTGTAATAACACGTTTATTCATCTTTTCTTCCCCAGGTCAAATCATAGTGGTCATCTGGGTCATTGTGTCGCCGAGCAATGACAAGCAGAAATACACCCTGAAGATCAATCACGACTGCGTGCCGGAGCATGTGATTGCAGAGGCCATCCGTAAAAAGACGCGTAGCATGCTGCTGTCCCACGAGCAACTCAAGATGTGTGTGCAGGAGTATCAGGGAAAGTACATCCTCAAGGTGTGCGGCTGTGACGAGTACCTGCTGGAGAAGTACCCCCTTAGCCAGTACAAGGTAAGCACAGACACTCACACACATATTGCTCTGACGCCTACTACACATCTTGAATAGGAATACAATTACACATGTGATGTAGTCAGTCTCTTGCCGGTGTGTTTAAATATAACATATAAATATGATAAGAAATAAATAAAAAATCCCAAATGCTGCTTTTTATGACGACAGTCAGAAATGGTGGCTAAAATGTGTAATAAAATACTAACCTTTTACAAGCATACTGTGTAGCTCAGTTGGTAGAGCATGGCGCTTGCAACGCCAGGGTTGTGGGTTCGATTCCCACGGGGGGCCAGTATGAAAAAATAATAATAATGATATATATATATATATGCACTCACTAACTGTAAGTCGCTCTGGATAAGAGCGTCTGCTAAATGACTAAAATGTAAAATACTGTGTTAGGACATTATTCCTTTGAATCCTGTCTGAAGCGTTTTAGAATGACTGGCCAATGACTAGCTAGCAACGTTACACAGGTAATAGTAGATGCGCAAAACAAAGGTAGCCATTCGTTGCATGTTTAATGACCTCTGGTGTAGTGTCTAATGTCTGTATGTCTATTTCCTTTCCTTCCCAGTATGTGAGGAGTTGCATCATGCTAGGGCGCATGCCCAACCTCATGCTAATGGCCAAGGACAGCCTTTACTCCCAGCTGCCTATCGACACCTTTACCATGCCCTCGTACGCCCGACGCATCTCCACGGCAACGCCCTACATGAATGGCGAGACGGCCACCAAGTCCCTGTGGACTATCAACGGCACGCTGAGGATCAGGATACTGTGCGCAACCTATGTCAACGTCAACATCAGGGACATTGACAAGGTACTGTACTTGAGGACTTTGGGTTGTGTTCAGTAGAGCATATCATAACTAAATGTTTTGCAACCGATAACGAATACTTGTGTTTAGGGCTGTGGCGGTCATTACATTTTGTCAGCCGGTTATTGTCATGCAAAAGACTGCCGGTCTCACGGTAATTGACCGTTAACTAACAAACACGTTTAGCATCTCCAGGCACCACGTTTAGCATCTCCAGGCTCCACGCATACAAGCCTCTGATGCGCGCCTTTGGAACATCTACATTTAAAAAAGTCTAATATATCAATTGAATAAACACCATCACAATAAATGCATTATTTATTTTAGGCAAAAAAAACAAAACAAAAGTAGGCAGGTCTAAAGAAACATTATGATATGAAGAAAATGTATTTCAGAAAAACAGTATGAGTTGGCCTACTGTATGTTATCTGGCTATGCGCCATGCCATAGGCTGTAGACTTGTTCATTTAGCAGACAAGATATGCTTATAAGTCCTGTACCATTATTTTATATTATATGATTTTGTAGGTAGAAGAATGTAATTGAACTTGAATAAAATAGAATAGATATTCTTCCCATTTTGGAGCGAGAGCGCGCACATACAGTGGGGGAAAAAAAGTATTTAGTCACATTTTACATTTTAGTCATTTAGCAGACGCTCTTATCCAGAGCGTCTTACAGGAGCAATTAGGGTTAAGTGCCTTGCTCAAGGGCACATTTACGTCATTTAGCAGACGCTCTTATCCAGAGCGACTACAAATTGGTGCCCCTATAGCCAGTGGGATAACCACTTTACAATTATACTTTTTTTTTTTTTTTGGGGGTAGAAGGATTACTTTATCCTATCCCAGGTGTTCCTTAAAGAGGTGGGGTTTCAAATGTCTCCGGAAGGTGGTGAGTGACTCCGCTGTCCTGGCGTCGTGAGGGAGCTTGTTCCACCATTGGGGTGCCAGAGCAGCGAACAGTTTTGACTGGGCTGAGCGGGAACTATGCTTCCGCAGAGGAAGGGAAGCCAGCAGGCCAGAGGTGGATGAACGCAATGCCCTCGTTTGGGTGTAGGGACTGATCAGAGCCTGAAGGTACGGAGGTGCCGTTCCCCTCACTGCTCCATAGGCAAGCACCATGGTCTTGTAACGGATGCGAGCTTCAACTGGAAGCCAGTGGAGTGTGCGGAGGAGGGGGGTGACGTGAGAGAACTTGGGAAGATTGAACAACAGACGGGCTGCGGCATTCTGGATGAGTTGTAGGGGTTTAATGGCACAGGCAGGGAGCCCAGCCAACAGCGAGTTGCAGTAATCCAGACGGGAGATGACAAGTGCCTGGATTAGGACCTGTGCCGCTTCCTGTGTAAGGCAGGGTCGTACTCTCCGAATGTTGTAGAGCATGAACCTGCAGGATCGGGTCACCGCCTTGATGTTAGCGGAGAACGACAGGGTGTTGTCCAGGGTCACGCCAAGGCTCTTCGCACTCTGGGAGGAGGACACAACGGAGTTGTCAACCGTGATGGCGAGATCATGGAACGGGCAGTCCTTCCCCGGGAGGAAGAGCAGCTCCGTCTTGCCAGGGTTCAGCTTGAGGTGGTGATCCGTCATCCATGCTGATATGTCGGCCAGACATGCAGAGATGCGATTCGCCACCTGGTTATCAGAAGGGGGAAAGGAGAAGATTAGTTGTGTATCGTCAGCGTAGCAATGATAGGAGAGGCCATGTGAGGATATGACAGAGCCAAGTGACTTGGTGTATAGGGAGAAAAGGAGAGGGCCTAGAACTGAGCCCTGGGGGACACCAGTGGTGAGAGCACGTGGTGCGGAGACAGCTTCTCGCCACGCCACTTGGTAGGAGCGACCGGTCAGGTAGGACGCAATCCAGGAGTGAGCCGCGCCGGAGATGCCCAGCTCGGAGAGGGTGGAGAGGGAGGATCTGATGGTTCACTGTATCAAAGGCAGCAGACAGGTCTAGAAGGACAAGAGCAGAGGAGAGAGAGTTAGCTTTAGCAGTGCGGAGAGCCTCCGTGACACAGAGAAGAGCAGTCTCAGTTGAATGACCAGTCCTGAAACCTGACTGGTTTGGATCAAGAAGGTCATTCTGAGAGAGATAGCAAGAGAGTTGGCTAAAGACGGCACGCTCAATAGTTTTGGAAAGAAAAGAAAGAAGGGATACTGGTCTGTAGTTGTTGACATCAGTGGGATCGAGTGTTGGTTTTTTGAGAAGGGGTGCAACTCTCGCTCTCTTGAAGACGGAAGGGACATGGCCAGCGGTCAAGGATGAGTTGATCAGCGAGGTGAGGTAGGGGAGAAGGTCAGCCACCAATTGTACAAGTTCTCCCACTTAAAAAGATGAGAGAGGCCTGTAATTTTCATCATAGGTACATGTCAACTATGACAGACAAATTGAGAAAAAAATTCCAGAAAATCACATTGTAGGATTTTTTATGAATTTATTTGCAAATTATGGTGGAATATAAGTATTTGGTCACCTACAAACAAGCAAGATTTCTGGCTCTCACAGTCCTGTAACTTCTTCTTTAAGAGGCTCCTCTGTCCTCCACTCGTTACCTGTATTAATGGCACCTGTTTGAACTTGTTATCAGTATAAAAGACACCTGTCCACAACCTCAAACAGTCACACTCCAAACTCCACTATGGCCAAGACCAAAGAGCTGTCAAAGGACACCAGAAACAAAATTGTAGACCTGCACCAGGCTGGGAAGACTGAATCTGCAATAGGTAAGCAGCTTGGTTTGAAGAAATCAACTGTGGGAGCAATTATTAGGAAATGGAAGACATACAAGACCACTGATAATCTCCCTCGATCTGGGGCTCCACGCAAGATCTCACCCCGTGGGGTCAAAATGATCACAAGAACGGTGAGCAAAAATCCCAGAACCACACGGGGGGACCTAGTGAATGACCTGCAGAGAGCTGGGACCAAAGTAACAAAGCCTACCATCAGTAACACACTACGCCGCCAGGGACTCATCCTGCAGTGCCAGACGTGTCCCCCTGCTTAAGCCAGTACATGTCCAGGCCCGTCTGAAGTTTGCTAGAGTGCATTTGGATGATCCAGAAGAGGATTGGGAGAATGTCATATGGTCAGATGAAACCAAAATAGAACTTTTTGGTAAAAACTCAACTCGCGTCGTGTTTGGAGGACAAAGAATGCTGAGTTGCATCCAAAGAACACCATACCTACTGTGAAGCATGGGGGTGGAAACATCATGCTTTGGGGCTGTTTTTTCTGCAAAGGGACCAGGACGACTGATCCGTGTAAAGGAAAGAATGAATGGGGCCATGTATCGTGAGATTTTGAGTGAAAACCTCCTTCCATCAGCAAGGGCATTGAAGATGAAACGTGGCTGGGTCTTTCAGCATGACAATGATCCCAAACACACCGCCCGGGCAACGAAGGAGTGGCTTCGTAAGAAGCATTTCAAGGTCCTGGAGTGGCCTAGCCAGTCTCCAGATCTCAACCCCATAGAAATTCTTTGGAGGGAGTTGAAAGTCCGTGTTGCCCAGCGACAGCCCCAAAACATCACTGCTCTAGAGGAGATCTGCATGGAGGAATGGGCCAAAATACCAGCAACAGTGTGTGAAAACCTTGTGAAGACTTACAGAAAACGTTTGACCTGTGTCATTGCCAACAAAGTATTGAGAAACTTTTGTTATTGACCAAATACTTATTTTCCAGCATAATTTGCAAATAAATTCATTAAAAATCCTACAATGTGATTTTCTGGATTTTTTTTCTCTCATTTTGTCTGTCATAGTTGACGTGTACCTATGATGAAAATTACAGGCCTCTCTCATCTTTTTAAGTGGGAGAACTTGCACAATTGGTGGCTGACTAAATACTTTTTTCCCCCACTGTATGAAGTGGGTATGTTGAGGTTAAAAGTGATTATTTGAAACAGGTCCTATACGCTAGATTTAGTTGTTAGGCTACTTTAGTTGTGAATTATATAAACCTTAGAAATCAGAACATAGATGGGCTGTATGATGCAACTATAGGCTATTGATGATTTGAGAAATGTGCAAAAAAAAAGTTTGCGCTCTGTTCTTTGCCTCAGGCTGCACACGCTGTTCTCTCAAGTGATCATAATTTCACCCATCAGACTATATTCAATTTAATCTTTACTAATATGTAAAATTAGTTTACATTTAGAATGCCCCATTATCAAATGGGCAAGAACAGGGGCGGTGGAAAAAACCATGTAATCCATATGCACTGGAATAGCGAATGGAGGCCACTTTCCCACCGGCACGTTTTTCACTCATGTTGGGTAGGCTACTCCGGTTATTTCGCTGTGCCACAGGTGATATTCTGCCCAAACTCTGTATGCCATGGGCTCTCCAACCCTGTTCCTGCAGCTACCCAGTGCTTAGTTTGGGAAACCAAGTGAAAGCTGTTCGGGATCATCGATAGTAACATGTTTTCACAACGAAACATATTTAATTAAACTGTTGACAGCCCCTCTCTCTGCGCGCTGGAGAAAGGAATGAAGGAGAGGGGGGAGGAGACGGAAACGCAGTGGTTAGATATTCTGTAGCTAGAGGTATTGTCATCGTATTTAATTATAAAAATAAATAAACAAATCCTTCTTACTAAGCTATTCAAAATCTAAAACAAATTCACTATAATTGTAGGCTAAATCTGAATTTGTTTAATTTAGGCTAGACCAATTATGTACCAACGATATCTTAAATCAGTATTTTTTAAAAATGTTTTTCTTCCGTGTGTAATATGCGGTAGGCTATGCATTCTATAACGGCACAATCATTATTTTAGTTCAATTTTTGGGGGGGGCTTGGGCTCATATATAGGCCTTTGCGTATGCATAATCTCTAATATGCATATGTTTTTTTTTTTTTATTAATCATCACCTTAGAAAGCGATGTCCATTTCGTTGTGTCAGGCTTTGAAACAGCATCCACAACGACCATGTTTTCCACTAAGTTTCAACCTGTTGTTGAACTTCTTTCTTCGAATTGATAAATCACAGTGAGGTGAGTTTTAAAAGAAAATACTGTTTTGATGATAAGTGGTCCCGTGTAGCTCAGTTGGTAGAGCATGGCGCTTGCAACGCAACACAGTATGAAAAAAGTTATGCACTCACTAACTGTAAGTCGCTCTGGATAAGAGCGTCTGCTAAATGACTAAAATGTGTTTGATGTGATTTTCTATTGCATTTGCATTGATGTCAGAGTGGTTAGAGGGACAATAGAGCCCTGAGTACCAGGCCATTAGGACCTGATGGTAGTTGGGTAGCCTACTACTAATGAATGTCCAGAGTGCATAAGAGGAGATTAACGTGACTCAACGGTCACATAGAATTTTACTGAGGTCATGACTCATGACTGCCAGTGTGGCGGTAATACGGTCACCACAACAGCCCAACCTGTGTTCTTCTTATTAAACAAGTTCAGGCAGTACCTCTTTTTTTCAAAAGGTTTTATCCCCACCGAACACGACACGGTTGTCAGTTCTGTTGTACATGTCAGTGCAGGTCCTCGTGGAGAAAGGGAACTACATTTTATATGGAATATTTGAATAGATCCGGTTTGGACCTAAACGTCCTGGATGTCATTGTTCTTTTTAGTACCACGATAAAATGTTCTGTATCAAAGGCATCTATGTAATTATGTAATCTACGTATGATTGATGTGTGTCCCTGCTATTGATCTAGATCTACGTCCGGACTGGGATCTACCACGGTGGGGAGCAGCTGTGTGACAACGTGAACACTCAGCGCGTGCCATGTTCAAACCCCAGGTATGCCATCCAGCGTCATAATAAACTCTACTTTCTTAATGAAGTACTTGCTAAATCACATACTGCAGGGCTCTACAGTGAGACCATTTTACTCGCATATGCGCCCCAAGTATTTTGCTCTGCGACCTGACATTTTTTATTTAGGAGCACCAGTGCCCCTAGAAAAATGTATGATTCTACCTTTATTACCTCCTATATATTTTGTATTGTGCTCCTAAATGTCTTTGTGTGTGCCTATATATTTTTCAACTTGGGCGCACACGTCCTCCTTGTAAAAAGGTCAGCGTAGAGCCCTGTACTGTAGTGAAGCCTATTGTTGGCTTCATAAGTATGTTTGTTTGATTGGTAAAATGTTCTTGTTGTCCATCCCAGGTGGAACGAGTGGCTGAACTATGACATGTACATTCCAGACATCCCCCGCGCCGCCCGCCTCTGTCTGTCCATCTGCTCTGTGAAAGGGAGGAAGGGGGCTAAAGAGGTGAGCTCTCCCTCCTGCCCACCAGTGTCAGGAACTTAGTTTCTGACAGGAAAAAAAAAGTTACTTTTGGTTTGGTCAAACTATCAGAGGTCTAAATCAGGTCTCAAACTCAAAATACCTGGGGGCCAATGTCGGTCTTAACGTTATCATGGGGGCCAATGTCGGTCTTAACGTTATCATGGGGGCCAATGTCGGTCTTAACGTTATCATGGGGGCCAATGTCGGTCTTTCAGTTATCATGGGGGGCCAATGTTGATCTTACTGTTATCATGGGGGGCCAATGTTGGTCTTAATGTTATCATGGGGGCCAGAGCGAAGCAGCTTTTGGGCATGATGTGGCCCTTGGGCCGCCAGTTTGAGACTCCTGTTGCAGATGGATACGGAAAAAAATACATTACCAGTACATTTCCTGGCTTTGACCAATCCTACTGGTGTGTGCTGTTGTCTTTGTGCAACCATAACCTTCGATTTTATCCTTCCATTGCTTGGAATGCTATATCCTTAAAAAAAAAAAAAAAAAAACCTCAATTTACATTGATCACGATTCCAATCCAACTCCATACATTTGACTACAATACAATCCAACTCCATACATTTGACTACAATACAATCCAACTCCATACATTTGACTACAATACAATCCAACTCCATACATTTGACTACAATACAATCCAACTCCATACATTTGACTACAATACAATCCAACTCCATACATTTGACTACAATACAATCCAACGTTGATCTTATGTTGCTACAGGAGCACTGTCCGCTAGCCTGGGGAAACATCAACCTGTTTGACTACACCCACACGCTGGTGGCCGGGAAGATGGCCCTCAACCTGTGGCCCGTGCCCCATGGCCTGGAAGACCTGCTCAATGCCATCGGAGTCACTGGCTCCAATCCAAACAAGGTCAGAGGTGTTAGCTAGCTTGGCTACACATGCATACACAAACAAAAGACGGCAACACACACGCGACGAGACAAGACGCAGAGACCGATGCAAAGACACACTTTCTCAGAGACACACAACTAGAGTGGCGAACGATAAGCCACACACACACACACACCCACACACCTACAGAGACAAACTTACACACACCAACACGACCCCAAATCCATAGACCCAGCGTGAGCGGCTGGCAGTAATCCACCTCTCCCCTCTAGCTGTCGAAGCCTCTGTATCCCTCTTGTTAATTACAACCTAACCCCTCAATGACCCCTAATGACATTTCCATTATATTCCTCTTGGTCCACAGGAAACCCCTTGCCTGGAGTTGGAGTTTGACCACTTCAGTAACCCGGTCAAGTTCCCCGACATGCCGGCCATCGAGGAGCACGCCAACTGGAACATATCCCGGGAGCTGGGTTTCAACTACTGCCACACCGGTTTGGTAAGTCCTAAATGTTTGTGTTTCTAAGTCAATATTGACATTGTTAATCTGTTATGATTTAATGCTGTTGACAAGTTGGGTGTACTAGAGACGTCACTAGCAGTCACCACACAACCTGAGACGCCTGTGGTTTCATATTTCATTCATAGTGTCTCTCCCTGAGGCATGTTCATTGGGCACAAAACAGGAAAAAAAGAAAAAAGTTTTGAAACGGGGAGGGTACTACCTGAATGTGTCCAATAAGAAGACAGATTTTAGGTTTCTGTTGCAAAACTTTGTACAACGGAGCGTTTATTGAACGCGACCCTGCTTCCCACCAGTACTGTAGTTTAATAAGCAGCATTCTGGTCTCTATTGCAGAGTAACAGACTGGCGAGGGACAACCCCCTGACGGACAGTGACAACGAACAGCTGCGCCTGGTCTGTAACAGAGACCCACTGTCTGAAATCACTGAGCAGGAGAAGGACTTCCTGTGGAGGCACAGGTAACGTGTAGTGTGTGTGTGTACATACAGTGGGTATGCGTCATCAACAAATGCATATTTGTTATCAAAAACATAATAAACAAAACCCTCGCAAGATCTATCAAACATTTCTTACCTGAAATGGTTTGGTTACCTGCTCAAGCTGCTAAACAAGCTCTTCTACTAACAGCCCCAGTGTGTGTGATGTTAAGAGGGGAAACAAGCCATTTTCTACATTCTAATATACTATTCTCTCCTCCTGTAGACATTACTGTGTCACTATCCCAGAGATACTTCCCAAGATTCTCCTGGCAGTGAAATGGAACTCCAGAGATGAGGTTGCACAGGTAAACAGGCTCACATTTCAACTGCTGACACTAGCATAGCATGGGCTATTTGATGCATATTCATTTAATTGATTTGACTCATTTGGCCATTTGGTTCCATTTCGAAGACTGTCATGTCAGTAAATATCAATTTTGTTTTCCTTTTTTCCCCCCTTTAACTTTGCATTTTATTTAATACATGCATTTTTGTATTTGTTCATCTTTGTCCCAGATGTATTGCCTTCTGAAGGACTGGCCAGCCATAAAGCCAGAACAAGCCATGGAGTTGCTGGACTGCAACTTCCCCGACCCAATGATTCGAGACTTTGCCGTGAAGTGCCTTGAGAAATACCTAACAGACGACAGACTCTCTCAATACCTCATCCAGCTGGTCCAGGTACATTAATAAATACCTATTAGACAGACTCATTACCTCATCCAGCTGGTCCAGGTACAGTAATAAGACCCACTCATAGTCTGTGTTGCGTAGAGATAGAATAGCTAGAATGGCCACGTAGAAACCACGTACTATTCTATGACGTTTCTGGGTTTCAACATGAATGCCACTGCCATCTTGAAATGAAGGGTTTTGACACCATCTGACAATGTTTAAATCATTAATTGACACTACGTAATGACAGAATTCAATATGACCACCTCAGGCTAACCGCTTTCTTTTACATGGTGGCTTCTATTCGGTCTGATCTATTTCTGTGTTCTTGAAAAGTAATCCCTTTTGCTTTTACAGTGCATTCGGAAAGTATTCAGACCCCTTGACTTTTTCCACATTTTGTTACGTTAGAGTCTTATTCTAAAATTGATTAAATTGTTTTTTTACCCCCTCATCAATCTACACACAATACCCCATAATGACAAAGCAAAAACAGGTTTAGACATTTTTGCTAATGTATAAAAATAAAAAAAAGACATAAATACCTTATTTGCATAAGTATTCAGACCCTTTGCTATGAGACTTGAAATTGAGCTCAGGTGCGTCCTGTTTCCATTGATCATCCTTCAGATGTCTCTACAACTTGATTGGAGTCCACCTGTGGTAAATTTAATTGATTGGACATGATTTGGAAAGGCACACACCTGTCTATATAAGGTCCCATAGTTGACAGAGCAAAAATCAAGCCATGAGGTCGAAGGAATTGTCCGTAGAGCTCCGAGACAGGATTGTATCGAGGCACAGACCTGACTTTCAATCCACCTAAATCAAATTTGATTTGTCACATGCGCCAAATACAACAGGTATATATACCTTACCAGGAAATGCTTACTTACAAGCCCTTAACCAACAATGCAGTTCAAGATATAGTTAAGATATTTACTAAATCAACTAAAGTAAAAAGTAACACAATAAAATAACAATAACGAGGCTATATATAGGGGGTACTGGTACCGAGTCAATGTGCGGGGGTACAGGTTAGTCGAGGTAATTTGTACATGTAGGTATGGGTAAAGTGACTATGCATAGATAATAAACAGCAAGTAGCAGCAGTGTAAAAACGAAGGGGGGTCAATGTAAATAGTCTGGGTGGCCACTTGATCACCTACATGGACATTCTTCCTGCTCGTATCTCATTTAGGCTAGACTGGTTTCCAGTTAAGAGTTTACATCTATCAGCTCCTACAGAGAAGTAATCAACAGTTTAATGAATTGGACAAGTCGCTCCTAATTTTAGGCTCCTGCTATTAAGGAGAAGAACACGAAGGGTGTAATCGACTATTCACCTCCTCAAATATTTAATCAATTTTAGAATAAGGCTGTAACGTAACAACATGTGGAAAAAGTAAAGGGGTCTGAATACTTTCTGAATGCACTGTATGCTACCAGGTACTGAAGTACGAACAGTACCTCGACAACCCGCTGGCCCGCTTCCTGCTGAAGAAGGCTTTGACCAATCAGCGAATAGGACATTTCTTCTTTTGGCATCTCAAGTGAGTTTGTTTTCTGTTTGTTTCCAAAGTGTTTATTGTGGATGGCTTGAATTTGGCATAGTCAGCTGGAATGCCATTCTGCTGGTATAATTGATCTTTCTCCAAGGTCCAGTAAAATACTTAATTTGTGCATATCAGGGTTTACATAAAGAAAAGCTGACCGAGGGCAATTCACCAGATTAAGAAATGTTAAGCATACATTTCTATGGGTCATGCAGTTTGAGAAGTCTTGCTTGTACATTTTGTATGAGGTTGCGTAATCATGTTGGGCCGATTATATTATTAAATCTCATATGGTGATATTTGACATTGACGATATATCGTGAAGGTCAAGACTACTGTATTTGAACTTTACAAATCCAAAACTGTGCAGTTGTATCAATTGGGCTTTATCTATCTGTTAAATGAAGTCAATGAATTAACTAAGCCTTATTTATTTCGCCATACTAAGATTATTGAATGAAAATGCGACTAAAATATTGTAATTTTTACTATCTACTTATTAGCGGTGCAAAACGATTATATCGCGATATTTGGAGTCGCATATCGTAGAAGAGGTCTGCTTAAATATCTCCAAACTGTAGTTCACAATCACATAAGTTGTTGTCTCTGCCTCCAGGTCTGAGATGCACAACAAGACTGTGAGCCAGCGGTTCGGCCTGCTGCTGGAGTCCTACTGCCGGGCCTGTGGCATGTACCTGAAGCATCTGAGCAGACAGGTGGAGGCCATGGAGAAACTCATCAACCTCACCGACCTCCTCAAGCAGGAGAAGAAGGACGAGGCCCAGAAGGTCACGTTTATGCTGTGGTCAAGGCCCTTCCACTCCACTTCACGCCCTAACATGGAAGCCTCAATACATGACCACGTTTTTCTTACCCTCAATACAAGACAAAAGAACAACACACAATCCTACAACAAACTAGAGATACTAAGCAAAACCAGAGTGGAACTGCTATACAAGCCAACAGGCCCAATTGGTCTTCAGGACTATGGACTCCTTGCAGTAAAGTGAAGCTCTCTCTCTCTCTCTGCCTCTCTCTGTATCTCTCTCTCTCTCTCTCTGTCTCTCTCCTCAGGTTCAGATGAAGTTCCTGGTGGAGCAGATGAAGAGGCCTGACTACATGGATGCCCTACAGAGTTTTACCTCTCCACTCAACCCAGCGCACCAGCTGGGAAACCTCCGGTACAGACACTTTTTCAATCCAGAAAGCGCAGTAGACAGAAACACAAACGTCCACATATTTCCCGGAATGTTTGAACAAAGAAACCAAGAAATATATCCTGTGAAATTGAGGTTTAATGACGGGTCAAATGTTTTCTTAATGTTATTCTCAGCGCCTCAGTGTTGATACAATGTTTAATATCTGTTTCAGCCTGGAAGAGTGCCGGATGATGTCATCGGCCAAGCGGCCCCTGTGGCTCAATTGGGAGAACCCTGACATGATGTCAGAGCTGCTCTTCCAGAGCAACGAGATCATCTTCAAAAACGGAGACGGTACATCTCACTAATGCATAACGAATCACTCAACCCCCTTGACTCACTAGACAATAAACATGATTACAGAATCCCCAAACTCACTTTGGATTGCTCTGGCACCGATTTCATAATGCAAACTCGGTGCATGTTTCGTTTTTTTCCCCTAGCACTACACCGCTGATTCAAATAATCAACTAATCATCAAGCTTTGATCATTTGAATAAGCTGTGTAGTGTTAGGGGGAAGAAAGAAAAAACGTGCACCCCTTGGGGTCCCCAGGACTGAGTTTGGGAAACGCTGCATTAAAGTGTGATCAAAGCTTGGATTGCTCACCATCATCTTGCTATTTCACTCTCACTCCTCCTGTCTCCTTCAGATCTGAGGCAGGACATGCTGACTTTGCAGATCATTAGGATAATGGAGAACATCTGGCAGAACCAGGGCCTTGATCTCAGGTACTGTCTCTTTGTAGCCGCTCAGCTCAGCAGCAACACTCATGAATAGTCGATTACACCCTTCGTGTTCTTCTCCTTAATAGCAGGAGCCTAAAATTAGGAGCGACTTGTCTAATTCATTGAACTGTTGAGTTCATTACCTCTCTGTAGGAGCTGATAGATGTAAACTCTCAACTGGAAACCAGTGTAGCCTGAATGAGATACGAGCAGGAAGAATGTCCATGTAGGTGGACTGAAAGTCAGGTTGTTTCTGAAGGAAGTGAAGGGAGTCGTATAGCTAGCTACTGCATCGCTCTGTTTTCTAAGCTCTGGACCAGGGATGCGATTTATTATTATTTTTTTCACGAAGGACTTCAAATTAGGATGCCTATTTCTTAGCTCTGTAGCTTATCATTAAGTCCAATGCAGCCACTTTTTATCTCAACGTCAAATCATTTCTGGGTTTTAAAAAAAACGGGAAACTAGCTGTGATTAGCAGAGAGGTTCGGAACTCTTTCTTACTGGTCTATTAACTCATTTATCACAGGCAGGCCAAAACTCCATCCCACCAAAACAGGCAAACATTTCAGGCTGTCTTTTCAAACAGCTCTTACACTAAAAGGGCATTAACATTTTCACAATTCCACAGTATTATTCCAACCTCATAGTGTGGAAATATACACTGAGTGCTCTTTCCATGACACAGACTGACCAGGTGAATCCAGGTGAAAGCTATGATCCCTTATTGATGTCACCTGTTAAATCCACTTCAATCAGTGTAGATGAAGGGGAGGAGCCAGGTTAAAGAAGGAGTTTTAAGCCTGTGTGTGTCTATAGGTGGAGGGATGGATAGACGGAGGCATAGATGTGTTGGACTGTAGTATTAGAGACCATCTTTTTCATGATCGTATTTTGTAAGTTACTTTTCTTAAATTGTTTGTAAATATTGTATGTTTTTATTGCATTGGAATTGTGAATTTGTATGATTGTGTGCAGGGCTTCTTGGTCTCAAATGGGATTTCCTGATTAAATCAATTAAAATAAATCCTATTGCTTCCTCTGTGTCGTTCAGGATGCTGCCGTACGGCTGCTTGTCCATCGGCGACTGCGTGGGCCTGATAGAGGTGGTGAGGAACTCCCACACCATCATGCAGATCCAGTGTAAAGGAGGCCTGAAGGGGGCGCTGCAGTTCAACAGCCACACGCTGCACCAGTGGCTCAAGGACAAGAACAGGGGGGAGATGTGAGTGAAGCCTGGGCTAGGTTCCAACAGCCACACTTGCACACTCCATAGAATGCATGCCCAGTAGGCCTACGTAGCTTCATTCTTCTACATTGCTTCATTCTAAACAATCCTAATTCATTCTAAATTATGCTATTATAATGGACAGAGATTTGGTGAGACATTTCATAGTTTCTCTGCTTAGAAATATTTGGAACAGTCCGTTGCTTATGGGGGGACAACATATCAAGTTTATTCTCCATAGGGCAAAGGGTTTCCTGGAATTGAACTTCCTCTTCTGTTCAATGCCATAGGGTTATTAGAACTTCCTCTTCAGTTAAATGCCATAGGGTTATTAGAACTTCCTCTTCAGTTCAATGCCATAGGGTTATTAGAACTTCCTCTTCAGTTAAATGACATTGACTCATGGAAAACCCATTAAACTGTGTCCAGGTACGACCAGGCCATTGACTTGTTCACACGGTCGTGTGCGGGCTACTGCGTCGCTACCTTCATCCTGGGGATCGGTGACCGACACAACAGCAACATCATGGTCAAAGATGATGGACAGGTACGTCACAGACTAACGGCCCTGCTACGCTATAGCCGTCAGCCGTTGAGGAAATGCTTCCTTTAAAATCAATGAAAGCTGCTTTACTGCCTGCGGTGCGTCACATCCAATGGCAGGATCCAAGCGCAAGAATCTGAGGTTCAATTGTTGACGCACGCGTTCATTATATCTTGTGAATTGAAATAATGAGAAATAAAAAAAGTTAATCTTGGTTGCAGATGGCCTCGACTATACACCACTGGTTATTTCTACTAAGATTTATGACGTCAAGAAGCTACTAGCAGAAACTCTAGCTAGCTACATTGACTAGCTAGGTTCCGAATATAAACAAAAGCAACTTGTGTAACTACAGGATCATTTAGTACAACCACTAGCAACAATGTAATGAGTACTTGAGGAAAACTGGACCAAAGCTATTGTACTGACACATAATGGATGAATACAGTCCAGTAGGGGAAAACAGTGTAAAGATGCTCTTCCTCTCTGCTCCTCTGCTCTCAAAACAACATGCTCTATGTAGCAGGTAGAACGTCACATTGACACGATGCTTATGGCAAAGCAACGCAATGCTTATTGTGGAGCTGAGGTGTTAAAGTTGCAAAATTCCAGTAAGTTTCCCGAATTTCCCCGATATTCCAGAAATCCTAGTTGGAAGATTCCTTGAATAAGCAGGAAACCCGGGAATCCTTCAACCAGGGTTTCTGAAAAACCGGGAAAGTTTGGGAAAGTTACCAGATGTTTGCAACCCTACACACTCTTCTTTTCTCTTGACGTTCCTTGGTTATAGATCAACAGTGTTTTGTGATGCTCTTTGTTTTATCTTTGCTCCTTGCAGCTATTCCACATAGACTTTGGCCATTTCCTGGATCACAAGAAGAAGAAGTTTGGCTACAAGCGAGAGCGGGTGCCCTTTGTCTTGACACAGGACTTCTTAATCGTCATCAGTAAAGGAACCCAGGAGTGCACCAAAACCAGGGAGTTTGAGAGGTACAGTTTCACTATTTTGTGTTTATGTTAGCTTTCCAATAAGTGAATATTAGGGGTTAGATTCACTACCCTAAAGGGCAAGGCAAGTGTTTGAATGTATGATGGGGTCCCCTTTTGACTACATTTGCATTAAATGGATCTGTACATGAAATTGTGTTATAGAATGATATCATTACGCCAACCCATTTTCAGTAAGAGCATAAGAAGAGTACAGTTATTAACACACACATACATGCTTCCTAACCCAGTTAGGTTCAACGTTTCCCAGACTAATCGTCCCTCACCATTGTCTTTCCATTCCCACCAGGTTCCAGGAGATGTGCTACAAGGCCTACCTGGCCATCCGGCAGCACGCCAACCTCTTCATCAACCTGTTCTCCATGATGCTGGGCTCGGGGATGCCCGAACTGCAGTCCTTTGATGACATCGCTTACATCCGCAAAACCCTAGCCCTGGACAAGACGGAGCAGGAGGCCCTGGACTACTTCATGAAGCAGATGAACGACGCCCACCATGGCGGCTGGACCACCAAGATGGACTGGATCTTCCACACCATCCGCCAGCACGCCATGAACTGAGAGGGGCCATCTGCCCAGAGAGTAGCAGCAATGCAGAGGCGACAAGGGCGGATCTCTACACCATCCGCCTGGACTGTGTGTCAACGGAGAGACTAGAGCGGATCTCTACACCATCCATCTGGACTGTGTGTCAACGGAGAGACTAGAGCGGATCTCTACACCATCCGCCCGGACTGTGTGTCAACGGAGAGACTAGAGCGGATCTCTACACCATCCGCCCGGACTGTGTGTCAACGGAGAGACTAGAGCGGATCTCTACACCATCCGCCCGGACTGTGTGTCAACGGAGAGACTAGAGCGGATCTCTACACCATCCATCTGGACTGTGTGTCAACGGAGAGACTAGAGCGGATCTCTACACCATCTGCCAGCTAAGCACGCCATGAGCTGAGATGGCAGAGCGGACAATACTAGCGTCCACGGATGGAGCTATGAACGGATAGAGCCATTGGATGAATCGGATGAATGGAGAGGCTAGAATGGATCGCTACATCATCTGCTAACTTCTTCTGAGCTCTGAGGGAGATGCAGATCTGTACACCATCCACTACGTGGTGCCAAACTGGATGTTAGGGATGCATCGATAGGGAAATTACAGGCTGATGCGATAATCATATTTTCTGGACATTATGTTTCCCATATTGGTATTCCAATTTGGCCACAGTTTTCTCCTTGTAAAATTAGGGGAACAACCACGATTACAAACAACCGTTTTGTTAAAAGTTATGTCATTTTTAAGATGAAAGCGATCTATAGTATTATCAGCCGATAACGATATGATGGTCGATATATAGCATTGTCAGCCAATATTGATCTGGGTCATCCCTATATAATGTCCCCTATTCATCAGTTTACTATGAACAGAGAGCAGAGTGGATCTCTAGCCTCTACATCCTGCTAACACGCCAGGATACCGTGAAGACCTGCCCAGGGTCATGTCCTGCTAACACGCCAGGATACCGTGAAGACCTGCCCAGGGTCATGTCCTGCTAACACGCCAGGATACCGTAAAGACCTGCCCAGGGTCATGTCCTGCTAACACGCCAGGATACCGTGAAGACCTGCCCAGGGTCATGTCCTGCTAACACGCCAGGATACCGTGAAGACCTGCCCAGGGTCATATGCTGCTAACACGCCAGGATACCGTGAAGACCTGCCCAGGGTCATGTCCTGCTGACACGCCAGGATACCATGAAGACCTGCCCAGGGTCATGTGCTGCTAACACGCCAGGATACCGTGAAGGCCTGCCCATGGCACGCAACGGAAAATGGTTTGACACGGAAATTAAAATAAGTGTTTCTTATTGGACAAATCCTGGCAGTCTCTTCCTGTTTCAATCATGTTTTCTTCCTCTTGGTGCCCATTGAACACGACCCAGAATACCACCAGCTTTGTTAATTCCCAGTGATGGATGGTTGACAGACACTAGGATGTCCGTTCGTCTGCTGTCAACTCTAAGACTAGCGAACAGAACTCTCTGACAAATCATGTTTGATCTCAAATGACGATTACACAAATCTTGTGTGTCCCCTCAGATGGAAACGGTTTTGTGACCTCAAATTTTGAGATTTTGTACAGAAGTATCCCAATGGTGTTGAATGCAAACTGTACACACATTATTCCTTTTTAGTCTTTATTTTCTTCTGAGCCAAAGTACTATATAGATATATCTCCCACTACATCTTACTTATCAGTCTTAGCGTATGAAAGAGTCACTACTATTCCAATCCTTGTGTATCTTCTTTGTAGCACTGATCTCTACAGTATTTGTTTGTTTGTCTATCAGTATTATGATGCGTGTGCAGCGTTCTGCCGCAAAATGGCTGCCGTCCAGCACCCAGTTGGATGCAACACAGAAGTTTACGATGACCGACAGAAAAATAACTGTAAATTCATCTTGTTACTGTAAATTCATTGAATTCATCCTCTTCCTTTGTTGTTTTTTCGGGTGTATATATATTTTTTATAATGGAAAGGGGGCAAAATGGATGTGCGGTGTTATAGTAGGCTGTGCTATTACACTATGCAATTTGTGATCTTTATGTACTATACTGCAAAGACTTGTACTGATGTCAAGGCAAAGGAGAGTCGAGATGGGAGTATCTAATCATATACACAGCATTAAAGGTGTCCAGCAACTGTACAGACAAGACAGTACACAGAAGACGAATGCACAATTATGCACTGACGGTATCACCGATTTCTTCCCTAACAGGTCAGAAAACTATCAGTGAAAGATCTAACCAGACATTTTTAGGAAGCGTTTGGAACCACCGTAGATAGTTTTTCAACTGTGAATTGGAATTTGCTTCAGCCTATTCTTTTCAGAATTCAAGTATGTATAGATTAGACCCTATTCCAGACTTCCCCAGCGTTCTGTCATATGAACTCACTATTCAGTAAAGTTGTTAAAGATCAATAAAATAAAAGTGTAACGGGTGAATTTGTGGTTTTGCCTTCCCTGACAACTGCCCTTTTTTTAAAGTGTGCATAGAGATACTTTATTAGTCAGTTGTATGCCAGCTTTACCAAATGACTTGATGTGTGTGTTTCTGTACAGGTTACAGACGGTTGGGCAGGTCCCGTTCAAAACAAGACAACTACAGTAACCATATTGCATACAATGCAAGAGCTATCATAGAACATTTTTCATTTCATTTTCGCTGTGGTTAAACGTCATCCTTTTCTTTCACTGCATATGCATGAGGTCCCTGAATATCCTTTGTTCAACCTAGTGTTGTTTACTTGAAGTTCATGTTAAATGACCTTTTGTTACTTGTGAGGTACAATAATGTCACACCATGAAGATAACCAATGCTATCCTGGGGCCAGGGCAAAATGTCTGGCCCCCATGAACTATGTGTGCAAATCGCTTTCTTTGAATAACTCTACAGAGGTAATATATTTTTGTATTCTAAATGTAGACTAACTCAAAATATAATCACTAAACAAAAAATAAAAGTGGAATTATGCATAATGCATCGTTTTACACCCCAGTAGACAGCTTGTAGTTATTACAATTATATGAGAAACTAGTGATGAAGGACAAGAGTTTGGTAAGGAGGAGAATGTATTGAGTGGAGTTTCGCTGAAGGTCTGCTGCTCTGGCTCTGAGTGCAGTGTAAAAGCACAACGATGAAAAGCTATCCTGCATGTTTTCAAACCCAATATTCAGAAGTTATCTATTCATCCCTGTAAATATTGTTTGACCTGTAGTATGCACTCATTACTCTTTCATACTAATTAATGTACTATGTCTGGATAGAACCCTGTATTCATTCACTCATTGTACTGTTTGCTAAAAAAAAAAAAAAAAAATCTCTGTAAATCCAGATATTTTGAGAACCAATAAATTTCAGTTCTAATGATCCATTTCTTGCCTCATTATATCATAATCTCATGATAATTAAAAAGGAAAATATATAAACTCAATCTTACATTGTTTCAGAATTTGATACATTGTCGGTAAGATCTAGCCTCGTCCCCAGGCTAACTGCTACCCCATATATCGACAAAGAGAGCTGTCTGATGGATGAGAGTACCTGCTATGAGTAACCAGACCAGGAAAAATGTCCCTTTAAGTCAGCCAATTCAGATGTCCAGTAGGAGCTCCTACTGTCCTAGTGCATGAAACTAACATTCCAGGAGAAAGTCATCCTCTTTTCCATTTCCCACCAGCCTTCCTTCCTGACTTCCTTCCATAGAGTGGGAATCACCTACACAGTATATAATCTCCATGTCCTGTCACTGGCTATGTTCCAATGCACATTGTAGTATGTCACTGTCAGCTTTACTGAGTCATCCTACATAGGAGAGTGCTGTCCAGAGCCAGACCACCTTGGGAGCTGGTAGAGTTTGCCCTGGGTGTTTTTTCGTCATTGTCAGCCTACCCTCTGCTGCCTCACTACCCGTCTCTGGTTGAGCTTCACCGGGCCACCAGTAGAGCCAACCTAACCTAAGATAGACCACAGCCTATTTCCAACGGGAGCAAATTAATCATAGTGGGTCCTCTGTAGCTCAGCTGGTAGAGCACGGCGCTTGTAACGCTAAGGTAGTGGGTTCGATCCCCGGGACCACCCATAGACAAAAAAAAAATGTATGCACGCATGACTGTAAGTCACTTTGGATAAAAGCGTCTGCTAAATGGCATATTATATTATTATTATTATTATTATTATAGTGAGATCCTATTGGCGCATTCTAGCATGTATTTGCATATTTCTGTTAGGGAACGCCTACTCTGTGAAGTGCGCGTGTGCAATAGCTCAATTCTCCCTTGCACTCCTTCTAAAGAACACACTTTTTAGAAACTTTGGCAAAGGGTAAATTCTACAAAACGTAGTCCACTCTGTAGTCCAGAAAACTGTATTGAGATCAAATGTTTCATTGATGAGACAAATAGCAGAATGTCTGCCAAAATCCATCTTGCTCCATATTCTCCAACTGCGGGCCACTGGGCTTCCTCTCATCACCATATTTGGTAGTGAGTGGAAACGCCAACCGGATGCTTCACATTTTTATATCCAGTGAAATATCTGGCTCATTGTTCTATCTGTGGTAGAGCTCCGCCCAGCATCAAGCTGGGCCACAGCAGAGACCACAGGGCCTAACGTGTACTTCCTCTTCAAAATGGCGTCCTCTGGGTACTTCCTGGGATCAGAATGACACAAAACTCACTGCTTAGTAGTGTAGTTAGTGGATGTATACGCCGTATCGATTAATAAAGCTGATGGAACAGATCAGAATGTTTAGCTTAAAATGTTGCTAAACTATTATTTCTTCACATTTTGTGCACACGGCGGTAGGCCTACACTCGAATATTT
This sequence comes from Coregonus clupeaformis, assembly GCF_020615455.1. Taxonomy (NCBI): domain Eukaryota; kingdom Metazoa; phylum Chordata; class Actinopteri; order Salmoniformes; family Salmonidae; genus Coregonus; species Coregonus clupeaformis. Next base: position 9,661,348 of record NC_059205.1, on the reverse strand, counting down.
CAAAAATCTATTTGCCAGAAAACACTGTTCTAAAATGCACGGTTTCATGGACAGAGATGGACATATCAGTTAGAAATGTAGGAAGAGGGAAGATCTAAAGATGCAACAACTATCATGGATTGCTAATATGACTAGGATAATTCCGTTGGCTGCTAGACAATGAAAAAAAGTTGAACGAAAACCAATAGAACAGGAGAACGCCTATGAGGAAGTCTTTATAAAATGATTGTCTCCACGTTTCTATGGTGGGATTTTGGCTATAGGCTACTTTGAAGTAAGGTAAGACATGCCTCATAATATGAAGTAAAACGTCCAGGTTTCAAACAATTAAGGAACAGGAAAACTATAGTGATGCTAATGATAGTCCTAACCGTCTTCTGGTAGATGGAAAGGTTTTCCCTAAAACCTTCTCAATTAAATGTTAATTAACTACAAAGTAGCCTATGTCTACCTGGCAGAATGATATCATGATTATTTGATTCAATCCAGTGGCCATTTGTTTTGCTAACTCCATCTCATGTGCTACAGAAACACCTAACCAAACAACAGTGCTAGGTGCCCGTGCTGAATTAAAGGGGAACTACACTAAAAAATCGAAATATCCCAGACATGAAAAGTAGTCTCCTGATGTGGTTTAAGCATTGTTATGCACTTAGAACATCACATTTTGTTAGTTTGTTTGACTATTAAAAAAGTGTGACTTTGAGAGCAAAGATCTGACAGAAATGTGAAAAATAAGAAACCTGTGAATTTCTGACTCAGTTGACATCCTCATTTATCTGTTTCAATAGTACGCCTACTATTAGCATACTTGCACAGTACAGCTTGGGTTGGCCTGACTGTAAAAGACCAATATCGGATTGATCATTTTAGGTCATTCAGAGTGTATGTCACTGTTTCCGGGCGGGCCGTTTGGATTTTTTTTGAGTATACCCACTTCTTCAGGCACCATTACACCACTGTATAGATGATTATGAGCGACATTCAGTCACTGTCTGCCATTTTTCTAGTCTGGCTAACTGCAGGTCACAGCTCTTCGCTGTGTAGTCACTTGGATCGTGTCAGCCAGGCTACCATTATTCGACCTCAGGGTTGAGGAGTACAGACTCTTTATCGTAGTGTAGGCGAGCGTTCTGCCCAGAGGTACTGAGGTTGACCAGAACCCTCAGGCATGGGGTAGTGCTCACGCCTCTGCAGTCGGCCCCTCATCCAGAACATCAACCTGGACCAGCAAGCGACTGGCCTCCTCATCCCAGTCACTGAAACCACCAGAATTAATAGGAGTTGATGAGAAGCTACCTTACATTATTGCATTATTGGCTATCTTGCGTTCAGTGGAGGCTGCTGAGGGGAGGACGGCTCATAATAATGGCTGGAACGGAGTTAATAGAATGACATCAAACACATGGAAGCCATGGAAACCATGGAAGCCATGTGTTTAATGTATTTGATACCATTCCACTAATTCCTGCTCCAGCCATTACCACGAGCTCGTCCTCCCCAATTAAGTTTCCACCAACCTCCTGTGCTTGCATTATGCAACACATACTCAATAACTCAAATTCTTTTAATACTAATGAAATACTCCTCTAGCACGGCAGAAATTCAACGAACTGACTTGTTGGAATGGTGGGATCCAATGACGGTGCCACGTTGAAAGTCACTGAGCTCTTCAGTATTATGTGTTATGGATTTACAACACCCTCTGCTATATTGTGGATAAAGAGTTATCAGTCTAACAGAACACAGAGGGTGTTCTTTAATGGAAGCATTTACATTTACATTTACGTCATTTAGCAGACGCTCTTATCCAGAGCGACTTACAAATTGGTGAATTCACCTTATAGCCAGTGGGATAACCACTTTACTATGTTTTTTTGTTTTTTTTTGAAGGTGGGGTAAGGGGGGGGGTTGAAGGATTACTTTATCCTATCCCAGGTATTCCTTAAAGAGGTGGGGTTTCAAGTGTCTCCGGAAGGTGGTGAGTGACTCCGCTGTCCTGGCGTCGTGAGGGAGCTTGTTCCACCATTGGGGTGCCAGAGTAGCGAACTGTTTTGACTGGGCTGAGCGGGAACTGTGCTTCCGCAGAGGTAGGGGGGCCAGCAGGCCAGAGGTGGATGAACGCAATGCCCTCGTTTGGGTGTAGGGACTGATCAGAGCCTGAAGGTACGGAGGTGTCGTTCCCCTCACAGCTCCGTAGGCAAGCACCATGGTCTTGTAGCAGATGCGAGCTTCAACTGGAAGCCAGTGGAGTGTGCGGAAGAGCGGGGTGACGTGAGAGAACTTGGGAAGGTTGAACACCAGACGGGCTGCGGCATTCTCCGTCTTGCCAAGGTTCAGCTTGAGGTGGTGATCCGTCATCCACACTGATATGTCTGCCAGACATGCAGAGATGCGATTCGCCACCTGGTTATCAGAAGGGGGAAAGGAGAAGATTAGTTGTGTGTCGTCTGCGTAGCAATGATAGGAGAGGCCATGTGAGGATATGACAGAGCCAAGTGACTTGGTGTATAGCGAGAATAGGAGAGGGCCTAGAACTGAGCCCTGGGGGACACCAGTGGTGAGAGCACGTGGTGCGGAGACAGCTTCTCGCCACGCCACTTGGTAGGAGCGACCGGTCAGGTAGGACGCAATCCAAGACTGAGCCGCGCCGGAGATGCCCAGCTCGGAGAGGGTGGAGAGGAGGATCTGATGGTTCACAGTATCAAAGGCAGCAGACAGGTCTAGAAGGACAAGAGCAGAGGAGAGAGAGTTAGCTTTAGCAGTGCGGAGAGCCTCCGTGACACAGAGAAAAGCAGTCTCAGTTGAATGACCAGTCTTGAAAGGAGGATTCAGCAGGGAGGAGAAGGTGGCAAAGAGCTTCCTAGGGTTAGAGGCAGATGCTTGGAATTTAGAGTGGTAGAAAGTGGCTTTAGCTTCAGAAACAGATGAAGAAAATGTAGAGAGGAGGGAGTGAAAAGATGCCAGGTCCGCAGGGAGTCTAGTGTTCCTCCATTTCCGCTCGGCTGCCCGGAGCCCTGTTCTGTGAGCTCGCAATGAGTCATCAAGCCACGGAGCTGGAGGGGAGGACCGAGCCGGCCGGGAGGATAGAGGACATAGAGAGTCAAAGGATGCAGAAAGGGAGGAGAGGAGGGTTGAGGAGGGAGAAGGTTTGAGCAGAGGGAAGAGATGATAGGATGGAAGAGGAGAGAGTAGCGGGAGAGAGAGAGCGAAGGTTGCGACGGCGCATTACCATCTGAGTAGGGGCAGAGTGAGTAGTGTTGGAGGAGAGCGAGAGAGAAAAGGATACAAAGTAGTGGTCGGAGACATGGAGGGGAGTTGCAGTGAGATTAGTAGAAGAACAGCATCTAGTAAAGATGAGGTCAAGCGTATTGCATGCCTTGTGAGTAGGGGGGGACGGTGAGAGGGTGAGGTCAAAAGAGGAGAGGAGTGGAAAGAAGGAGGCAGAGAGAAATGAGTCAAATGTAGACGTAGGGAGGTTGAAGTCCCCCAGAACTGTGAGGGGTGAGCCATCCTCAGGAAAGGAACTTATCAAGGCGTCAAGCTCATTGATTAACTCTCCAAGGGAACCTGGAGGGCGATAAATGACAAGGATGTTAAGCTTAAATGGGCTAGTGACTGTGACAGCATGGAATTCAAATGAGGAGATAGACAGATGGGTCAGGGGAAAAAGAGAGAATGTCCACTTGGGAGAGATGAGGATTCCTGTGCCACCACCCCGCTGACCAGATGCTCTCGGGGTATGCGAGAACACATGGTCAGACGAGGAGAGAGCAGTAGGAGTAGCAGTGTTTTCAGTGGTGAGCCTCTCCAACATAATCCAGGTAGGATCAGGAATTCCCCAGGGCAGCTGTCTAGACCCCTTACTTTTAAAAATCTTTACTAACGACATGTAACTGGCCTTGAGTAAAGCAAGTGTGTCTATGTATGCGGATGACTCAACACTATACATGTCAGCTACTACAGCGACTGAAATGACTGCAACACTTAACAAAGAGCTGCAGTTAGTTTCAGAATGGGTGGCAAGGAATAAATTTGTCCTAAATATTTCAAAAACTAAAAGCATTGTATTTGGGACAAATCATTCCCTAAACCCTAAACCTCAACTAAGTCTTGTAATGAATAATGTGGAAATTGAGCAAGTTGAGGTGACTAAACTGCTTGGAGTAACCCTGAATTGTAAACTGCAATGATCAAAACATATTGATACAACAGTAGCTAAGATGGGGAGAAGTCTGTCCATAATAAAGCGTTGCTCTACCTTCTTAACAGCACTATTAACAAGGCAGGTCTTACAGGCCCTAGTTTTATCGCACCTGGACTACTGTTCAGTCATGTCGTCAGGTGCCACAAAGAGGGACTTAGGAAAATTGCAATTGGCTCAGAACAGGGCAGCACGGCTGGCCCTTGGATGTACACAGAGAGCTAAGATTAATAATATGTATGTCAATCTCTCCTGGCTCAAAGTGGAGGAGAGATTGACTTCATCACTACTTGTATTTGTGAGAGGTATTGACATGTTGAATGAACCGAGCTGTCTGTTTGAACAACTGGCACACAGCTCGGACATCCATGCATACCCCACAAAACATGCCACCAGAGGTCTCTTCACAATCCCCAAGTCAAGAACAGACTATGGGAGGAGCACAGTACTACATGGAGCCATGGCTACATGGAACTCTATTCCACATCAAGTAACTGATGCAAGCAGTAGAATTAGATTTTAAAAACAGATAAAAAATACACCTTATGGAACAGCGGGGACTGTGAAGAGACACAAACACAGGCACAGACACATACACACACATGATAACATACACACTATACACACACATCAAATTTGTTTTGTAGATATGTGGTAGTGGAGTAGGGGCCTGAGGGCACACACTTAATGCGTTATGAAATCTGTTGTGAATGTATTGTAATGTTTTTTAAATTGTATAAACTGCCTTAATTTTGCTGGACCCCAGGAAGAGTAGCTGCTGCCTTGGCAGGAACTAATGGGGATCCATAATAAATACAAATACAAATAAAAATACTCTTGTGGCTGAATGGAAGCAAGTCCCCGCAGCAATGTTCCAACATCTAGCGGAAAGCCTTCCCAGAAGAGTGGAGGCTGTTATAGCAGCAAAGGGGGGGAATCAACTCCATATTCATGCCCATGATTTTGGAATGAGATGTTCGACGAGCAGCTGTCCACATACTTTTGGTCATGTTCTGTGTGTTTTACCTCACCTTTTAACACAACATGGCCGAAGAAGAAATTGGTTATACCTTTATGGAGATGCAGAGCTCAGGCTTTAAGCAATGATTTACAGTCCCCAATATTCTCAGTCAACGTGCTGCCAATTGCTGAAAGCAAACTGCATTTTCCCTGAGGTATTTGAAGAAATTAGGCTAATCTGGGCTGTTTTCTAATTGGATTACAGGGGTTCATGTAGGATATGAACCCCTATGCTGATATCTAGGCATATCTTATTTTACCAGCTCTGCCGAGTCTCCTATAGTACTCAGCTGTGGGGACAACTACCGGTGGAGACAACTACCTGTGGAGACAACTACCTGTGGACACAACTACCTGTGGACACAACTACCTGTGGGGGCAACTACCTGTGGAGACAACTACCTGTGGAGACAACTACCTGTGGAGACAACTACCTGTGGAGACAACTACCTGTGGAGACAACTACCTGTGGGGGCAACTACCTGTGGAGACAACTACCTGTGGGGGCAACTACCTGTGGAGACAACTACCTGTGGAGACAACTACCTGTGGAGACAACTACCTGTGGAGACAACTACCTGTGGCGGCAACTACCTGTGGAGACAAAGTGGGTAGAGCCACACCTAGGCCTACTCATTATCAGCCTATTGTTGGCAATAGCCTGAAGAGGCCATTCCGCAACTCTATTCCCCAAATACAGTGGATTCCAATGTTTACCCGGGGAAATAGGCTTAATGGAGTCATCATCCCTCTAATTAGCTAAATTTGTCCCTGGTCGACGTTGAAAATTTCCGGAGAAACATGAGGAGGCAAAACTTTATACACAATAGCCAGAAAATCCATTTTATTTGATGGATTATCATCAAAAGAAGAATTGTACACTTCTCACTGTTGTATTGATATTTCAGTTAAGTGCATTGAGTATGATAAGTTGATTTCGACTGCTAACACTTCATATTCCCACAGTGAATTAAAAAATGTCTGTCATATTATTTGCATGTTTTTGTACACTTTTGTCATATTCCAATCTAAACCATGCATAATATAAAATATAAAACACTAGAAATGTTGCTCTTTCAAATGTGGTTATATGGTAAATGAGAAGTCTAATTCATGCAGTCAATGATCTCTCTCCCTCTCCCTCTCCCTCTCCCTCTCTCTCTCTCTCTCTCTCTCTCTCTCTCTCTCTCTCTCTCTCTCTCTCTCTCTCTCTCTCTCTCTCTCTCTCTCTCTCTCTCTCTCTCTCTCTCTCTCTCAGCTGTCATTCTCCCTAAACTCTTAGAAAAAAAGAGTTCCAAAAGGGTTCTGCAGCTGTCCCCATAGGATAACCCTTTTTGGTTCCAGGTAGAACCCAAAATGGTTCTGCCTGGAACCAACAGGGTTCTACCTGGACCCATAAGGGGTTATCCAAAGGGTTATCCTATGGGGACAGCCAAATAATCCTTTTTGGTTCTAGAAATAACCTTTTTTTCTAAGTGTACAATATAGAGGTATCTCCAGATTTTGGAGGCGCCTTCATATTTCCTGGTTCCTGGCCTGTCTGCGTTTACTCTGAGATACCTAGAACTACAAAGACCATCATCCTCTACTCCAATGTCTTTGAGATTGTTGGTGAGCTTCACAGCTTGTTTCCAGGCACAGGAGCCTACTGTCTCAAGGCACATGAAGACTGCGTCCCAAATAGTACCCTATTACATACATAGTGCACAACTTCTGACCAGGGCCCATTTGGGACGCAAACAAAGAACCAAGTCATTTATTTAACTGAGACATTAAAGACTTGGGAGTCCCGAGTGGCACAGCAGTCTAAGGCACTGCATCTCAGTGTTAGAGGCGTCACTACAGACCCTAGTTCGATTCCAGGCTGTATCACAATCTGGCCATGATTGGGTGTCCCATAGGGCAGTGCACAATTGGCCCAGCGTCGTCCGGGGTAGGCCGTCATTGTAAATAAGAATTTGTTCTTATCTGACTTGCCTAGTTAAATAGAAAAGAAAGAAAAACATTAGAATCCATTCAACCCTCCCAGCTAGCCTGCTGATGTGATGTTGCAGAGAGAGGGAAGACATTTGGGGTTGGAGTCCTTGGAAATGGAAAGTGAAATATTTGGGTTATACTTTTGATAATATGGGCAGACTTGTTACCAGATTAAGATTTCGTGGTGTTTATGAATAAATCAACCCAACCTCCAACAGCAGTAGTGGTAAAGTCCATGAGAATGTGCACCCCATTGCACTCATGGCAACATCAGTAGGCAATTCATTCCTAAAACCTTTTTTTTTTTTTTAAGTGCTTAGTGCAAGCGTCAGATGATACTAACTAATGGTGAAATTACATATTTTCTCCCTCAGGTAACTTCATGTATTTTATGGGATACTCAACATGGCTGCTGTTGTCCAGTCGACTTGTAGCAGTTGAGACAAATACAAATTCTGGAGTGTTAGTGGTTTTTCTGTTGCTGCACTGTAGGCCTATACCCTTGTCATTTGAATGGTAAGTAAATTATTTACAATTGTGTGTGTGTGTGTCAAAACTCAGACAGGCCAAAACTCCATCCCATTAAAACAGGCTGAAACTTCAGGTGGTCTTATCAAACAGCTCTTACACTAAAAGGGCATTATCATCATTTACACACTATTATTCCAACCTCATAGTGTGGAAATATATATAAAATCAAGTTTTTGACTGCACTGGGCCTTTAACCTTCTGAAAAGGTGCCAACAATGCACTTGTGTGAAGGCTTAGTCAATCTCAGCAACTCAGGCCAGTTGACTACCCCCCCTAGGCAATGAGGCAATGAGGCTCTGACTCATGGCAATGCTGAGAATGATTAGGGGAATGATCATTAACTAGAGGAGGGCACAATGCTCTCAAATCACTAAATGGTCATTTGTTTTACAGGAAATAGAGGTCATTAATCACTACAATGAATGGGATTGTGTGTGTGTATGCGTGCGTGTGTGTTCGTGTGTGCGTACGTGTGTGTGTGTGTTCCTGGTGTTGTCTAGGGTTCAGTCAAATCTGTTGGGGGGCTGGCTACTATCCCAGGGGCCTCTCTGGGCAGGAGGGCTGACTGGTAACTTATATCTGATGCTTGGAATGATGCTGGCTCTTCTCCTTATGATCACAGTGAGTAGTCAGTGTGCGTGCGCGTGTGTCTGCGTGTGCGCGTGTGCGCGTGTGCGCGTGTGTGCGCTTGCGCGTGTGTGTGTACGTGTGTATGAACACGTGTCTATTCAAACACCCATGTCACATTTAAAGATGCTGTGATATATCAATCTATGAGTTTCATACACTACAATTCAGCGCCTCACTATTTGATCGATCTAGTGGTGCGTGTTATTAACATTTAATGACGATTGTAATAAACTGTTTTGTGTTTCCTTTTAAAAATGTAACATTGGCTAGTTATTTCCAGGTGATTATAATACTATCCGATGGTCGCCTGGTTTAACCCAAGGTAGTGCAGCATGCCCAGAGCTCAGACAACGGAGAATAGACCAGTGTCCTGTTCAGGAGGGAGAAAATGTTTTGAAACGGGGAGGTACTACCTGAACTTGTCCAATACGAACACAGATTTTGAGTTTCTGTTGCAACACGTTTTGCTACGGTGTGCACTGCTGAACTCTACCCTGTGGTCAACCTGAATGACAGCTGAAGCCCTAATAAAGGTCAAAGGTGAGATGGTATGACACATATGTCTCCCAACTTCAATGAGAAGGTCAATGAATGCACATCACAATGAATGTGGTGTGTGTCTAAACGGTGTAAAGCAGAAGATATATGTATCCAACACCTACACTACCAGTCAAAAGTTTGGACACACCTACTCATTCAAGGGTTTTTGCCAAGAGTGTGCAAAGCTGTCATCAAGGCAAAGGGTGGCTATTTGAAGAATCTCAAACATAAAATATATTTTTTGGTTACTGCATGATTCCATATGTGTTATTTCATAGTTTTGATGTCTTCACTATTATTCTACAATGTAAAAAAATAATAAAAATAAAGATAAAACCTTGAATGAGTAGATGTGTCCGAGCATTTGACTGGTACTGTATATGTATCCAACACTCTGTGGAGTCCATTTTACTATACCAACATTAATCTTTGCACATTTTTAGCAAACTTGTTTGATATATAGTTGCTACTTGTGTTTCTGTAGTGGAGAGTCTATGTCTCTATTTACCAAAGGATGTAAACATAGATATATAACTGTGCATTATGAGATGTACACAAGGGGGCGCCGTGGCTCTGTTTGTGAAAATTCATAGTGATGTAATTGATGTTGAATAAATAACGTGTTCAAACCGCTATTTATAGTGCACGTGTTAATGGAGAACATTTGTGTTTTCATATCTGGAGTATTTTCCCATGCTAGCTTCCTTTCCTCTTTCCTTTCTTAGAATAGATAGTGTTGTGCCTGGAGGAACTAGCTTTCACCTCTCGTTTAGCCCTCTCAGATCAACGCTAGATATTCAAGATAGCCAGATATAGGGAGGAAGGAAGAGAATGGAATAGCAAGTAGCATTAGTAGTCAGGCAACCCAGAGGTATCGCGGATCAGAATAAGTAACAGAAAAAACTAATTTGTGTTGCCTATGTAGAGAGGAAGTGCATTTTCTATCTTTATTTTGGATATTTGAACCTGTGCTTCCTAATGTACATTTGAAAACATTTACAATGGTCAATAAACAAAGTTTCACATACAGTTGAAGTCGGAAGTTTACATACACTTAGGTTGGAGTCATTAAAACTCGTTTTTCAACCACTCCACAAATTTCTTGTTAACAAACTATAGTTTTGGCAAGACGGTTAGGACATCTACTTTGTGATTGACACAAGTAATTTTTACAACAATTATCTACAGACAGATTATTTCCCTTATAATTCACTGTATCACAATTCCAGTGGGTCAGAAGTTTACATACACTAAATTGACTGTGCCTTTAAACAGCTTGGAAAATTCCAGAAAATGATGTCATGGCTTTAGAAGCTTCTGATAGGCTAATTGACATCATTTGAGTCAATTGGAGGTGTACCTGTGGATGTATTTCAAGGCCTACCTTCAAACTCAGTGCCTCTTTGCTTGACATCATGGGAAAATCAAAAGAAATCAGCCAAGACCTCAGAATTATTTTTATTTTTTTGACCTCCACTAGTCTGTTTCATCCTTGGGAGCAATTTCCAAATGTCTGAAGGTACCACGTTCATCTGTACAAACAATAGTACGCAAGTATAAACACCATGGGACCACGCAGCCGTCATACCGCTCAGGAAGGAGATGCGTTCTATCTCCTAGAGATTAACGTAGTTTGGTGTGCGAAAAGTGCAAATCAATCCCAGAACAACAGCAAAGGACCTTGTGACGATGCTGGAGGAAACAGGTACAAAAGTATCTATATCCACAGCAAAACGAGTCCTATATCGACATAACCTGAAAGGCCGCTCAGCAAGGAAGAAGCCACTGCTCCAAAACTGCCATTAAAAAGCCAGACTACGGTTTGCAACTGCACATGGGGACAAAGATCGTACTTTTTGGAGAAATGTCCTCTGGTCTGATGAAACAAAAATAGAACTGTTTGGCCATAATGACCATCATTAAGTTTGGAGGAAAAAGGGGAATGCTTGCATGCCGAAGAACACCATCCCAACCGTGAAGCACGGGGGTGGCAGCATCATGCTGTGGGGGTGCTTTGTTGTAGGAGGGACTGGTGCAATTCACAACATAGATGGCATCATGAGGGAGGAAAATTATGTGGATATATTGAAGCAACATTTCAAGACATCAGTCAGGAAGTTAAAGCTTGGTCGCAAATGGGTCTTCCAAATGGACAATGACCCCAAGCATACTTCCAAAGTTGTGGCAAAATGGCGTAAGGACAACAAAGTCAAGGTATTGGAGGGGCCATCACAAAGCCCTGACCTCAATCCTATAGAAAATGTGTGGGCAGAACTGAAAAAGCGTGTGCGAGCAAGGAGGCCTACAAACCTGACTCAGTTACACCAGCTCTGTCAGGAGGAATGGGCCAAAATTCACCCAATTTATTGTGGGAAGCTTGTGGAAGGCTACCCGAACCGTTTGACCCAATTTAAACAATTTAAAGGCAATACTACCAAATACTAATTGAGTGTATGTAAACTTCTGAGAATGTGATGAAAGAAATAAAAGCTGAAATAAATCTTTCTCTCTACTATTATTCTGACATTTCACATTCTTAAAATAAAGTGGTGATACTAACTGACCTAAGAGAGGGAATTTTTACTAGGATTAAATGTCAGGAATTGTGAAAAACTGAGTTTAAATGTATTTGGCTAAGGTGTATGTAAACTTCCAACTTCAACTGTATACAGTGAGATTTACTCCATAACGTTCAGTAATCAAAAGAAAAAAACGAGCATCATCAATTATTGTTGCGATTGCAGTGACATTCTTTCTAGCTTTTAGTCCTCAACTGTCCAAAATGCACCACTAGGAAGCACTGTGTGCTCTCTAGAAAAGCTAAACGGTTGGAGCATTAAGGATCTGTAGCTAGATCTGTTTTACACAGATTGGTGCACAGTTGTAGGCTATAATCCTGTGATCCGATTTATGAAATAATTTGCAGGTTGTTTCAAACTGGACTCTATAACTGTCTACAAGTCATGACTAATCACAATGACTAAAATGGGAGAGTCCATGTCCTTGTGCTTGTATTTTACATATACCCTGATGGAAAGTTAGGTGGGTCATGAAGTATTAAAGGGCCTACACGGAACAGCCATTAGAGGCTCAGACTGAAAGTGATTTGTTTTTACAGCAGATAAAGCTCCTATATGCTGAGGTGAATCTTCTAGACCAGGGGTGTCAAACTCATTTTGGTTATATTTACTTGCTGTCAACATTTGCAAAAGATAGTCCTCTATCCATCATTTTGGGAATTTCCGATGCACCCTGATTGTCTAGTGATTATTAGTGGGCTGGACAGTCAAGAAACTGTATGAATGTAGGCCCATTATCATTTCTACACAGTTTCGATTTGGTTTTAGTCATTTAAAAGTATATAATTTTTTATATATTTTTTTACTCAAGCCACCCTGGGCCAGATCTGGCCCCCGTGCCGTATGTTTGACACCCCTCTTCTAGACAGTAGACAAAGAGAAAGCTAGCTAGAACAGTATGACATAATCACTGAGTATATTGCAGGTTTCACGGCATAAACTACTCTAATATCAAAGTAAATAAATTAGACTTAGTAACTACACTCTTAGAATACAAGGTGCTATCTAGAACCTAAAAGGGTTATTCGGCCGTCCCAATAGGAGAACCCATTTTGGTTCCATGTAAAACTCTTTCCACAGAGGGTTCTACCTGGAACCAAAAAGTGTTCTACCTGGAACCAAAAAGTGTTATCCTATGTGGACAGCCTAAGAACCCTTTTAGAACCCTTTTTCTAAGAGTGTACCATGTAACTACTGTTTAACAACGGAGTAAGTACATGTATGGAGTTCTTGCCATCTTAGCAATGACCGTGATATGTGGTTGTTTTGCCTACCTTAGTTGAATTAACTGATTGTAAGTCATTCCGTATAGGGCTCAATCAGGGCTCGTAAGTAAGCATTTCACGGTAAAGTCTACTACACCTGTTGTATTCGGCGCATGTGACAAATAAAATGTGATTTGTGTGTCTGCTAATTTACCAAAATGTAAATGTATCCTACTGCCTAGTTCACCGTTATTACACAATTTATTCCCCATATTAATTAAGGAATACTACTCAAATACAAAGTGTTTTCCCAATCTCCAAGCACTGATTTAGAGTCATGTCATGTTGGAGTGTCTAGACCGAGCATGTCAGGAATATTCTTCCTTCAATGAATCTGCTCTGAGGTAAATTTACTTTTAGGCAACCAACAAAGATAAAGGTAAGTGAGCTGCAAGAATAACAGCATATCATTTAACGGCAGGAAAATAATACCATAGCCTATAATTTGATGGCAGCTGATATATTACAATTATCTTTCTGAAAGACTACAGTGGTAGACTACAGGACCCTTCCCTGATTGTATTATTTGTCTTGGAGGATGTTTGTTAATGGGCCGTGGATGATTGAGCGAGTCAGAAGAGAAATATGAAAGAGACCAAAACAGATCAGGGATATTTTCTCATTCCATAACTAATTTTTAGTCTAGGATATTGTCACGTCTACACCCGCTCCCCCTCTACGTCGCCGGTCTACTAACCACCGGTCCTGGCAACCCATCCTGGCGCACACCTGGCAACCTTCATTATGCCCAACTGGACTTCGTCACCCCCTGATTACTTCCCCTTTATATAGCGCTACATTGTTATGACGCACCAGGCAATATTGTTTGTGTTTCCATGTTTAGACGCGTTTCTTGTTTTGTATCAGTCAATGTTCTTCGTCATTAAACTCACTAACTGCACTTGCTACCTGACTCCCTGCGTCTACGTTACAGATATAGACAAACAGAAAGAGGTGATTTTAAGATACATTTATGAATACATATATATTTAAGAATACATTGTCATGAATTGATACAAATTTGTTGGGTTCGGTTTGTTCTATTAAATGCTTTGAAATAGATATCAGTACCAGCAGTCAAATACAGCCACTCTTGGTACAGGAAATGCTGGGCTGTTGTTGGCCTATAACAGTCTTTTTCAACCTTGGTCCTGATTTTTACATGATTTGCAGACTTTCATTTTTGACCAGCACTAATACTCTCAATTCATCAAATCAACTAATCATCGGGCCGTTGATTAGTTGTCGGATGTGTTAGTCAGCAGTACTGGGCTGGAACGAAAGCCTGCACATCCTGTGCATCCCTAGGTTGGAGGTCCAGGGTTGAATCACTATAGCTTACAAGGATCTTAGAAGGATCTTTATAAAGCTTGAAAGGATCAGGTCAGACAGCCGCCATATTGTGACTGTATCAACTGTTGGGTCTGTGAGAGAGATTATGTGGCTGATTGCTCTGGGAGACCAATGATCAGCCAGGATGATCCATTTAACATCTTTGAAATGTCTGGATGGTTACTATATTATATATATATATATAGATTATGTGGCTGATTGCATTCTTGATACACACGGGAAACTGTTGAGCGTGAAAAACCCAGCAGCGTTGAAGTTCTTGACACACTGAAACCGGTGCGCCTGGCACCTACTACCATACCCCGTTCAAAGGCACTTAAATATTTTGTCTTGCCCATTCACCCTCTGAATGGCACACATACACAATCCAAAAATTTATGCACTCACTAACTGTAAGTCGCTCTGGATAAGAGCGTCTGCTAAATGACTAAAATGTAAATACAAACCACATTTATATTTGCCCTTTCTCCATAAGCCGCTAGAGTTTGAAATATGTCAGCCAAATGAATTGAACATCAAATACAGGGAGGAGAGCATGCGGGAAAGCCAAAAGATTGGATTTATTCTCTGTGACGTCAGTGAACAGGGGTTTAGATGTCGGCCACAGATATTTAGCGTCTAGCGAGCCCCGCTGCTGATTTCATTAGCCGTAGCCGCGGCTTCTATCAGGTGTGTGTGTGTCTTTGTGTGTGTATGAATCTGAATCTCTATTCAGCGGCCTCCACCCACTCTCCGGTCGGCTGTCCACCCCATACACTCGTATCTGAAAACCCCCTGTTTTGGGTTGGAGGCACGGTTAATTGATACTGCCACTTGTAGTATATTGCCTATTTAAATCTATCCAGGCCTTTTAGTCAGCCAATTAGTAGGTCTATCTATTGAGAATTGGATTGAATTTAACATCTGTGTCATGTGTTGCTCTTTGAGGTGAAACACAATGATTGAATGTTATTTTCAGGAACAGCTCCTGGCCCTAGGTATATGTGATATAGGGAAACATAATTCAAAAATGACCTTTGTTAGCGCCTCAATCCAAAAGCCATGCAGCTAATCCTCGATGTAGCACCTTAACCCTCCCACTGCTCAGCAATGATGAGATATCTAATGAGAAAACAACCATACTTGTGTCATCCACTCCCATTACAACACTGACTGGCTGTAAAAGACAGTTTCAACCATCAAAACAAAGTCAAAACAAAAGCGCCACAAATCGATAACCTCTTACCCCGGACATCTGAAAAAATCTATTAAGCCGAAATATCCAAAGCGGCATGACGGGCATCCTCGTATTGCATTTTATTGATTCCTATTGAGAAATTAGCTACCCTAAAAATGTTCTGTGGATATTAAAGTAAGTGCACGGTCATGGTGGTTTTTGTTGATACAGTCACGCTCTGTCTGTAGCGCTATCCACGGGAGAGCATTGTTCTCATTAACAAGATATTATAAAATGATGAGCACTTAATAGGAGGTCACCCAGGGATCAATATTAAGCCCTCTCTCATTTATAATCCTCAGGGCTGCAATGCAGCGCCAGGCTTTTAAACAAGGCTGTGTTGATCTATTCCCTGTTAGACTCTGATGGATTAATACATGAAATGATACTGTGTGGTGCCGTATTGTGAGATAGTACGGTAATATATACAAAGACAGAACACACAGGCATACAACAGACACAGGGGGACACACATACACTGATCCCACACACATGCATGCAACACACACATCTACAGTGCCTATAGAAAGTATACACCCCCTTGAACTTTTTTCACATTTTGTTGCATTATAAAGGAGGATTGAAATAGATTTAATTGTATTTTTTATCATTGATCTGCACAAAATACTCCATAAAGTGAAAAGAAAATTCTACAAATAACTAAAATATAGTCGTTGCATAAGTATTCACCCCCTTTGTTTAGGCAAGCCTAAATTAGTTCAGAAGGCTTAACAAATCACATAATAAGTTATATGGACTCACTCTGTGTGAAATAATAGGGGTTGACATGATTTTTGAAAACCCCTTCCTCTGTCCCCCATACATACAACATATTTAAGGTCCCTCAGTCGAGTATTGAATTTCAAGCACAGATTCAACTCGAAAGCCCAGGGAGCTTTTCGAAAAGCCTCATAAAGAAGGGCAGTGATTGGTAGATGGGTAACAATAACAAATCATACATGGAATATCTCTTTAAGCATGGTCAAGTTAATAATTATACTATGGATGATGTATTAAACCAGCCAGACACATCAAAGATGCAGTCGTCCTTCTGAACTGAACTGCAGGACAGGAAGGAAACTGCTCAGGGATGTCACCATGAGGTGATTTTAAAACAGCTACAGAGTTCAATGGCTGTGATGGGAGAAAACGGAGGATGGATCAACAATGTTGTAGTGACTACACAATAATGACCTAAATGACAGAGTGAAAAGAACAATACATAATAATATATTCCAAAACATGCACTAATACTGCAAAAGAAAAACGGCAAAGGAATACACTTTTAGCCTAAATGCAAAGCCTTATGTTTGGGGCAAATCCAACACAACACATCACTGAGTAAATGCCTCCTTTTTTTCAAGCATGGTGATGGCTGCATCATGATATGGGTATGCTTGACATGGCCAAAGACTTGGGAGTTTTTCAGGATGAAAAGAAACGGGATGGAGCTAAGCACAGGCAAAATCCTAGAGTAAAACCTGGATCAGTCTGCTTTACACAAGACACTGGGAGAGGAATTCACCTTTCAGCAGGACAATAACCTACAACACAAAGCCAAATCTACACTGAAGTTGCTTACCAAGAAGACAGTGAATGTTCCTGAGTGGCCAAGTTACAGTTTTGACTTAAATCTGTTTGAAAATCTTTGGCAAAATTGCTGTCTAGAATTTTGAAAAGAATAATGGGCAAATATTGCACAATACAGGTGTGCAATGCTCTTATGAGACTTACCCAAGAAGACTCACAGCTGTAATCGCTGCCAAAGGTGTTTCTAACATGTATTAACTAGGGGGGTGAATACTTATCTAATCAAGGTTTATTAGTGTTTTATTTTTCATTAATCTTTCTTTTTTTTATAGAAAATCTTTCCACTTTGACTGTACAGAGTATTTTGTGTAGATCATTGACAACAAAATGATGATTAAATCAATTTTAATCCCACTTTGTAAGACAACAAAATGTAAAGAAATCCACAGTCCCACAGTATATGGATGTTTACTGTGGGACTGCTAGATAAAACTGCCATTACAACAAACTAAAATTAAATGAGTGGGTGTATAGTTGACCCTTAACACTTTTCTCTCCAAAAAGTCTTCACATAATATATTCAATCTTTGAGACAACGGTCAACATTTTATTTTACATACTATAAAACAGGCACAATTAAACCCCCCAAAAATATATTCAAAATTTTTTTTCAAGTGTGATGTCTCAAAATGTCCGTATAACAATGCTACAGGGTTTTAACCATTACATTGCTTACGTCAATCAAGTCGGATATGCAGGTTGACATTTCCTGTATCAATTACAGTAAATAGGGGACTTTTGACATACAGCACTGTATTCACTAGAAGGCACCATGTTGTCTGTAAGACCCCAGACATCTTTAAGTTCAGGAGCTTTGCATGCGCCTGTCTGCCTGCCCATCTCCACTCTCTAAGACACAACGTCCTCAGTTAGAGGATTAAAGTAGTTAATATACATATCAGTAAAGGACTAAACCCTTCTACACTGTCATTCTCCCAACTAAACCTTGAAGGAATGGGTATCGGTATAGATCCTCAGTTGAAGGATTAAAGTAGTTAATATACATATCAGTTGATGGATTAAAGTAGTTAATATACATATCAGTTGATGGATTAAAGTAGTTAATATACATATCAGTTTGAAGAAACTGTTGAATGGGTATCAGTATAGATCTGAGATCAGGGTTGGCCTAGTATGATCACTGGTTCACGTCTCAGTGCTACTTTCGATAAAGCGCAGAGAGATCTCAGAAGAACTCAAAGCCCAAAATCGGATATTTTAACCTTAGATCTGGTATGTTTTCTGGGCCAGTTCAGCTGTGGGGGTTTCTTTTTGAAGTTCTACATTGAAGGGCGGGAGGCTGGCGAGGGGGGAAGAGAGGGGAAGACCCCAGGGGTCCCGGTTCCCAGAGCCTGGGTGTGTAATCCAGTCAAACACGCATGCAAATCTCATCTGTGCCCGCACACAATGGCCTGTCTGTGCTCGAGGCCTGGGAGGAGAGCAAGGTGGACGTGGTAGATGTTCTCTGTGTGCCAGAGATACCCTGATAGGCATATATGCACAAACAAAGCAGACCTGGGTCCAAATAGTATATATTTTCTTTAGAAAGGGTTGATCGAGCATCAAGTGCCAGATGGGCGGGGTTTGGGGTTCCATTGTCCCGGGCCGCCAGACGAGCTCAATCAAGCGCAGCTCACATATTTTGAGAGACAATAGAAATATAATACTATTTGAACCCAGTTCTGATGGCTACAGTAAAAATACTTTCTTAGACGCTGTTACTCAACCAGCTCGCTAATTAGACAGACATTTTTATCGCTAATGTTGTCTGAAGAGACAAGATACAGCATCTCCAATAGAGGAACAATGTGCGGATAGCTACTTGGCACTTCTCGTGATACGGGTCTCTGCAGGCAAACAAAGTTGGCAAAGCACATCTCTGGGGAAATTAAAAAAGCTTTCTATTTTCTGGCCAATTAAATTGAATCCCGTTTTCAGGAATGTGCTGCGGCTCCTCCGAATAAATGTTTTATTGGTGTGTTGCGACTGCCATGTCTATCTGGTCTATGCCCATTGTTGAGCTTTATTGAGTTTCCCCACATGGAACGGTGTTAGAATTGGGAATGGGACTGTGGATGAGGGGGTGTATGTGGGGATTTATCCCAGGGTTCCAGATCAGAGACACAGGGAACTCAGTTTACATCTGTCGCTATCGTATAGATTTATGGGATTAGGGCATATGCTCTTCAGCACACACTGGCTCCAATCTTTCATTTTAAACACTGGATTAGATGGTCCTGTGAGCTTTTGTGTATATAAATATGTGTATGTGTGTCCCTTCAAATGGATATGGTCCCTTTTCTCTGGTATCCCCTTGTGTTATTGTGTGTGAGGGCGTATGCATGTGTGTGTGTGTGTGTGTGTGTGTGTATGCGTGCCTGTGTGTGTGTGTTTCTGTGTGTATTCTCCCCTAGAACCTCTTCTATTGTGATCCCAGTTAGTAGACTATAGCTCAACAGGGAGCCTTCACTCCAATTTGCCATCGTTTGTCCCCATTTGTTCGCCCAACAAATAAAAGTTGGCCTTCAATCTCTCCTCTTGGCCACAGTCTCACACACACACACACACACACACATACACACACATAACTGAATTCTGAATTCTTAATATAGCAATGATAATCCAGTAGGTCTAGAACATTATTAAATACTATAGGTTGAATTGCCATATTGTTAGTATATTATCTGACATTAAAGTGTAATTCAGTAATTGTCTTTGCATTATTAACGACAGTTGATCATAATACTGTTAATCACAAGTGGCTAAATGCTGTGACAGTTCTATTGTGGCTTTATCATGAGAGCTCCCAAGCTCAGTAAAGTTTCAAGTTTCAAGTTTTTATGTCACGTGCACAAGTACAGTGAAATGCCTTTTTTGCAAGCTCTAACCACAACAATGCAATAATACATAACAATGTAGCACTAAAAATAACAAGGTAGAACAAAAACACACAAGATATAAAAATAAGAAATAAGAAGAACATGAGAAAGTAAGAAGCTGTATACAGGGACAGTTCCAGGGTCAGTAGCTATATACAGGGACAGTTCCAGGGTCAGTAGCTATATACAGGGACAGTTCCAGGGTCAGTAGCTATATACAGGGACAGTTCCAGGGTCAGTAGCTATATACAGGGGCAGTTCCAGGGCCAGTAGCTATATACAGGGACAGTTCCAGGGCCAGTAGCTATATACAGGGACAGTTCCAGGGTCAGTAGCTATATACAGGGACAGTTCCAGGGTCAGTAGCTATATACAGGGACAGTTCCAGGGTCAGTAGCTATATACAGGGTCAGTTCCAGGGTCAAATCAAATCAAATTTTATTTGCCACATACGCCGAATACAACAGGTGTAGACATTACCGTGAAATGCTTACTTACAGCCCTTAACCAACAACGCATTTATTTTTTAATAAAAAAGTAAAATTAAACAACAACAAAAAGTGTTGAGAAAAAAAGAGCAGAAGTAAAATAACAGTAGGGAGGCTATATACAGGGGATACCGGTGCAGAGTCAATGTGCGGGGGCACCGGCTAGTCGAGGTAATTGAGGTAATATGTACATGTGGGTAGAGTTAAAGTGACTATGCATAAATAATTAACAGAGTAGCAGCAGCGTAAAAAGATGGGGTGGGGGTGGGGGGGCAGTGCAAATAGTCCAGGTAGCCATGATTAGCTGTTCAGGAGTCTTATGGCTTGGGGGTAGAAGCTGTTGAGAAGCCTTTTGGACCTAGACTTGGCGCTCCAGTACCACTTGCCGTGTGGTAGCAGAGAGAACAGTCTATGACTAGGGTGGCTGGAGTCTTTGACAATTTTGAGGGCCTTCCTCTGACACCGCCTGGTATAGAGGTCCTGGATGGCAGGGAGCTTGGCCCCAGTGATGTACTGGGCTGTACGCACTACCCTATGTAGTGCCTTGTGGTCGGATGCCGAGCAGTTGCCATACCAGGCGGTGATGCAACCAGTCAGGATGCTCTCGATGGTGCAGCTGTATACATTTTTGAGGATCTGAGGACCCATGCCAAATCTTTTCAGTCTCCTGAGGGGGAATAGGCTTTGTCGTGCCCTCTTCACGACTGTCTTGGTGTGTTTGGACCATGATAGTTCGTTGGTGATGTGGACACCAAGGAACTTGAAGCTCTCAACCTGTTCCACTACAGCCCCGTCGATGAGAATGGGGGTGTGCTCAGTCCTCTTTTTTTCCCTGTAGTCCACGATCATCTCCTTTGTCTTGGTCACGTTGAGGGAGAGGTTGTTATCCTGGCACCACACGGCCAGGTCTCTGACCTCCTCCCTATAGGCTGTCTCATCGTTGTCGGTGATCAGGCCTACCACTGTTGTGTCGTCGGCAAACTTAATGATGGTGTTGGAGTCGTGCCTGGCCATGCAGTCATGGGTGAACAGGGAGTACAGGAGGAAACTGAGCACGCACCCCTGATGGGCCCCTGTGTTGAGGATCAGCGTGGCAGATGTGTTGTTACCTACCCTTACCACCT
This sequence comes from Coregonus clupeaformis, assembly GCF_020615455.1. Lineage (NCBI taxonomy): Eukaryota > Metazoa > Chordata > Actinopteri > Salmoniformes > Salmonidae > Coregonus > Coregonus clupeaformis. Next base: position 9,639,952 of record NC_059205.1, on the reverse strand, counting down.
GGGGGCGGCCCGTCAGGAAGTCCAGGATCCAGTTGCAGAGGGAGGTGTTTAGTCCCAGGATCCTTAGCTTAGTGATGAGCTTTGAGGGCACTATGGTGTTGAACGCTGAGCTGTAGTCAGTGAATAGCATTCTCACGTAGGTGTTCCTCTTGTCCAGGTGGGAAAGGGCAGTGTGGAGTGCAATAGAGATTGCATCATCTGTGGATCTGTTGGGGCGGTATGCAAATTGGAGTGGGTCTAGGGTTTCTGGGATAATGGTGTTGATGTGAGCCATGACCAGCCTTTCAAAGCACTTCATGGCTACAGACGTCAGTGCTACGGGTTGGTAGTCATTTAGGCAGGTTATCTTAGTGTCCTTGGGCACGGGGACTATGGTGGTCTGCTTGAAACATGTTTGTATTACAGACTCAGTCAGGGATATGTTGAAAGTTGGTCAGCACATGCTCAGAGTACACGTCCTGGTAATCCGTCTGGCCCTGCGGCCTTGTGAATGTTGACCTGCTTAAAAGTCTTACTCACATCGGCTACGGAGAGCGTGATCACAAAGTCATCCGGAACAGCTGGCGCTCTCATGCATGCTTCAGTGTTGCTTGCCTCGAAGCGAGCATAGAAGTGGTTTAGCTCGTCTGGTAGGCTTGTGTCACTGGGCAGCTCGCGGCTGTGCTTCCCTTTGTAGTCTGTAATAGTTTTCAAGCCCTGCCACATCCGACGAGCGTCAGAGCCGGTGTAGTACGATTCAATCTTAGTCCTGTATTTACTCTTTGCCTGTTTGATGGTTTGTCGGAGGGCATAGCGGGATTTCTTATAAGCGTCCGGGTTAGAGTCCCGCTCCTTGAAAGCGGCAGCTCTACCCTTTAGCTCAGTGCGGATGTTGCCTTATTGATGAAGCAAGTGACTGATGTGGTGTACTCCTCAATGCTATCTGAAAAATCCCGGAACATGTTCCAGTCTGTGCTAGCAAAACAGTCCTGTAGCTTAGCATCTGCGTCATCTGACCACTTTTTTATTAACCGAGTCACTGGTGCTTCCTGCTTTAGTTTTTGCTTATAAGCAGGAATCAGGAGGATAGAGTTACGGTCAGATTTGCCAAATAGAGGGCGAGGGAGAGCTTTGTATGCGTCTCTGTGTGTGGAGTAAAGGTGGTCTAGAAGCTATATACAGGGTCAGATCCAGGGTCAGTAGCTATATACAGGGTCAGTTCCAGGGTCAGTAGCTATATACAGGGTCAGTTCTAATACCATATGTGCAAGGAGTTATAGAGGTAGATATGTATAGGGGTAAGGTGACTAGGCATCATGATATAATGATAAACAGAGTAGCAGCAGCGTATCATGATTGTATGTGAGTGGGTGTGCGGGTGTGTAGAGTCAGTATAAATGTATTTGCATATTATGTGTGTGTGAGCAAATGATGGAGTGAGTGTTTGTGTGTGTATTGGAGTATCAGAGTGCATAGTGTGTGGGGCCCTGTGAGTGTGCATAGATAAGAACTCCCCCCCAAAAAGTGGTCACCTCAGATAGTATGAAAAATGTATGCACTCACTAACTGTAAGTCGCTCTGGATAAGAGCGTCTGCTAAATGATTAAAATGTAAAATGTAAATAGTGCATGTAGCCATTTTGTTAGCTATTTAGCAGTCGTATGGCTTGGGGATGGAAGCTGTTCAGGAGCCTGTTGGTGTCAGACTTGATGGTCCGGTACCACTTGTCGTGCGGAAGCAGAGAGAACAGTCTATGGCTTGGGTGGAACAGTCTATGGAACATTCTATGGAACAGTGTCTCATAGTGGATTGTGCATTTAGTCTTCTGCGCCTGCATCCCAAAAGGCACCCTATTCCCTATATAGTGCACTACTTTTGACCAGAGTCCCATGGGCCCTGATCAAAAGTAGTGCACTATATAGTGAATAGGGTTTCCATTTGGGGTGCAGCATTGTAACAGCGACACACATCTCTATTACCAGACCGGCAGACCCTCGCATTCCAGATGAATCATGTTATGCTTCCCAACGAGTCAAACACTCGCTAATGCTACTCAGCCTTTCTAATGCAACATCTTAGATTTGGCCGCTGCAGGGGTAACATGAGAAGACTCCATGTAATCGGATTGTTACTGTTGGTTTCAGTTGGTGGTGGTAATATCGCAGTGTTCCCATCTCAACCGCTGTCTGTGGTGAACCTGAAGCATGATAAAATGGTCTTTAGCTCCATAAATACCAGCAGAAGGTCAAACTGTTAATGATCTGTACTGGCTGGGAGGCGAAGCGTCTCTTTAGAGCGCCTGTAAACGGCCGGCCATAAACTTTAGGTGACTGGGAGTTTAACGGTCAGGAATGAATCCAGTCAGTTGGAGGGATTCAGTTTCAACACTCCTTCTCTACCACAGTATTTCAACACTCCTTCTCTACCACAGTATTTCAACACTCCTTCTCTACCACAGTATTTCAACACTCCTTCTCGACCACAGTATTTCAACACTCCTTCTCTACCACAGTATTTCAACACTCCTTCTCTACCACAGTATTTCAACACTCCTTCTCTACCACAGTATTTCAACACTCCTTCTCTACCACAGTATTTCAACACTCCTTCTCTACCACAGTATTTCAACACTCCTTCTCTACCACAGTATTTCAACACTCCTTCTCTACCACAGTATTTTAACACTCCTTCTCTACCACAGTATTTCAACACTCCTTCTCTACCACAGTATTTCAACACTCCTTCTCTACCACAGTATTTCAACACTCCTTCTCTACCACAGTATTTCAACACTCCTTCTCTACCACAGTATTTCAACACTCCTTCTCTACCACAGTATTTCAACACTCCTTCTCTACCACAGTATTTCAACACTCCTTCTCTACCACAGTATTTCAACACTCCTTCTCGACCACAGTATTTCAGCACTCCTTCTCGACCACAGTATTTCAACACTCCTTCTCGACCACAGTATTTCAACACTCCTTCTCTACCACAGTATTTCAACACTCCTTCTCTACCACAGTATTTCAACACTCCTTCTCTACCACAGTATTTCAACACTCCTTCTCTACCACAGTATTTTAACACTCCTTCTCTACCACAGTATTTTCAACACTCCTTCTCTACCACAGTATTTCAACACTCCTTCTCTACCACAGTATTTCAACACTCCTTCTCTACCACAGTATTTCAACACTCCTTCTCTACCACAGTATTTCAACACTCCTTCTCTACCACAGTATTTCAACACTCCTTCTCTACCACAGTATTTCAACACTCCTTCTCTACCACAGTATTTCAACACTCCTTCTCGACCACAGTATTTCAACACTCCTTCTCGACCACAGTATTTCAACACTCCTTCTCTACCACAGTATTTCAACACTCCTTCTCTACCACAGTATTTCAACACTCCTTCTCTACCACAGTATTTCAACACTCCTTCTCTACCACAGTATTTCAACACTCCTTCTCTACCACAGTATTTCAACACTCCTTCTCTACCACAGTATTTCAACACTCCTTCTCGACCACAGTATTTCAACACTCCTTCTCTACCACAGTATTTCAACACTCCTTCTCTACCACAGTATTTCAACACTCCTTCTCTACCACAGTATTTCAACACTCCTTCTCGACCACAGTATTTCAACACTCCTTCTCGACCACAGTATTTCAACACTCCTTCTCGACCACAGTATTTCAACACTCCTTCTCTACCACAGTATTTCAACACTCCTTCTCTACCACAGTATTTTAACACTCCTTCTCTACCACAGTATTTCAACACTCCTTCTCTACCACAGTATTTCAACACTCCTTCTCTACCACAGTATTTCAACACTCCTTCTCTACCACAGTATTTCAACACTCCTTCTCTACCACAGTATTTCAACACTCCTTCTCTACCACAGTATTTTAACACTCCTTCTCTACCACAGTATTTCAACACTCCTTCTCTACCACAGTATTTCAACACTCCTTCTCTACCACAGTATTTCAACACTCCTTCTCTACCACAGTATTTTAACACTCCTTCTCTACCACAGTATTTCAACACTCCTTCTCTACCACAGTATTTCAACACTCCTTCTCTACCACAGTATTTCAACACTCCTTCTCTACCACAGTATTTCAACACTCCTGAGCAAACTGGCTCAAGATAAGATCCTATATCTGTATAGGCTAGAACTTAAAAAAAAGGGAAGTGCAGATACTTGAAGTGATAAAATCTATGTTTTTTAATGCAGTGAATTTAAACTCTTAATGAACTTGTTACTGGGAAGCATTTGTTGTCAAAAGCATGTATGTTGTACATATTTTTAACAGCATATTAAACTTCTAAATAGCATGCCCTTACTTTAACTCCTGCCTAGCGTACCTGATTATAAATTCTCTGATTACTTTGAGATAAACATAGTCTGCTGGTGTGGACCTACTAGGAAGGCCATGTGAGCTCAGATAGCGGTTTGTGGGTAATTGGAGACAGAGATGTTGACCTGGTAGTACATTATCAGACCAAAGTAAATACCGACCTTGCTACTTTTATGTTTCTTTGCCTCCAGGGCTTTTGGGCTCATGGAATATTTATTGCAAACATAAATCCAATGTTTAAAGACCGTGTGCAAATGTGTTCAAGATGGCCTTGCTGATACCCTGTGATGTTGTAGGAATAAATAAATAAATAAATAAATAAACAGTTAACATGTATTATATTCCATGAACTTTATTGACGCGTTGTCCCTCTGATGGTTACGAGGTTTGATGGTAGCTTTGTAATACTGTATGTTGAAATTAGGAAAAATATATTGTGTCCCCAAGCCATTATGACCATTTATAGAACGGGTGGGTCTAATGTATATTTGGCAGAGATATGGGTAGTTCGGTTCAATAAAAATGCAATGGGAGGAGTCAGGGGAAAGTCAACCCAGTCCTGGGTCACCGCTGGCGAGACCCTTCTTCCTAATCAAATCAGGTGTCCCCTTAACCTTAACTCGATTTCAGAACATGGTACCGTGACTTGGCTGAGCTTTAAATAATAAACGAAGTATCGGCGAGGTAATTTAAAGGTAATTTCTGATTGGTCCTTTTTTAAAGCACTATAATAGCGATACAATGCAATTATTTATGCAGCATTACAAAGAAACTATTACCATGGTATTTCTTTCACCCACTAAAGCAGTATTGTCAGTATGAATGAGGAAGAGAGAGAAAAATAGGAAACAATCTAAAGGATGAATATGACCCCTCCCCCCTATATGTTCTAAATAGGCCTCAATGTGTTTGTTACTCCCTAATCTACAGGTAAGGCCTCAATGTGTTTGTTAATCCTTAATCTACAGGTAAGACCCATGGGGCGGCGCACAATTGGCCCAGCATTGTCCAGGGTAGGGGAGGGAATGGCCGGCAGGGATGTAGCTCAGTTGGTAGAGCATGGCGTTTGCAACGCCAGGGTTGTGGGTTCGATTCCCACGTGGGGCCAGTATGAAAAAAATAAAAAAATAATGTATGCACTCACTAACTGTAAGTCGCTCTGGATAAGAGCGTCTGCTAAATGACTCAAATGTAAAAGGCCTCAATGTGTTTGTTAATCATTAGTCTACAGGTAACTGCCAAAATAAAATAAACACTTCAGTAAATGTGGGATACAAAGTATATTGAAAGCAGGTGCTTCCACACAGGTGTGGATCCTGAGTTATTTAAGCAATTAACATCTCATTAAGCTTAGGGTTATGCATAAAAATGCCCAGTTGCCCATTATTTTGGCTACCCATGGCTAGAAGAAGAGATTTCAGTGACTTTGAAAGAGGGGTCTCAAAGGAGCATAGAGGGTTTAAAGAGAGTTTGTGTGTGTGTCTGTGTGTGTGTGTCAAAGTCACCAGATCTCAATCCAATTCAACACTTATGGGAGATTCTGGAACGGCGCCACCATCAACAAAATACCAAATGATGGAATTTCTCATGGAAGAATGGTGTCGCATCCCTCCAATAGAGTTCCAGACACTTGTAGAATCTATACCAACACCTATTAAGACACATTATGTTGGTGTTTCCTTTATTTTGACAGTTACCTGTACCTGCATCTATTTAGGAATAGTTATGTGGTTAAAAGTTTCAAACATTCATCAAAGTTAAGATAGTAATATTAAGTTAAAATAGTACACACAGTCAGTCTTCTTTTTATAGTTAAATTGTGTGTTTCTACCATAAGTTTTTGCAGCGCCTATCCCATAACATTTTATGAATTTAAGATACAGGTCCTCGTAAAATCCATCTCCACCCTCCTCTCAGCCCAAAACCCCTTCCTGGACTGTCTCTTAGGCTACGTCCCAAATGGCACCCCTATTCCCTACATAGTGCACTATATAGGGACTAGTGTGCCATTTGGGGCATGGATCTCTTTACTGTCGAGGGCTTTGTTTACACCAACTCCTGCAAAGGCTTCTTTGTGGCTCTAACTACAAAATCAGATTAGAGAGGATTCTAGAACACGCCAACACCTTGATGACAAAGATACAAGAGATGCAAAGAAAATGTCATCTTCCAAGAACCCCAGCGCCAACCGATTTAACTTGTGGGGGTTCAGTGGAAATGTCAGTTTTTGACATCTGTTTTCTGTGAAATGTGGGAGAAGCGCATGCTATCTTCTGTCAGCCCTAAGAAGCTGTGTAGATGCATCCTTTGAAAATGAAGCATTGAATCATTCATAGTTTTGTTACTCAAGTTCAACCCACCAGTAATCCAAAGCATCTAATCATCTCCCTCTTTAGCAAACATGAAAGTTATTTTAAGTATGCTATTTAAATATGTATATTTAAAGGCCCAGTGCAGTCAAAAACATGATTTTCCTGTGTTTTATATATATTTCCACAATATGAGGTTGGAATAATACTGTGAAATTATGAAAATGATGATAACCCACTGGACACAGAAGTCAATTCATTGTCTATTCCACGTTGGGTCAACGTCATTTCATTGAAATGACGTGAAAACAGTTGATTTAACCTCCCACTAGGCACAAACTGGTTTAATCAACGTTGTTTCAATGTAATTTGTCAATGTATTGTGACATGGAATCGACACAAGAAGCTGTTGTTTTGAGGGTTGAATTTCAACCACAGGATTATTCCATCATTGTAACCAATTTTCAACATAGACAAATCTTGTATAAAATATGTTGAATTTGTAACTTTGAAACAATGTCAGATCTTCAACGTTATATCCACTATCAGAAAATAAACAATAGGCTGGGTAGCACTTCCTACTACTAGAGAGTTGATCTATCTACAGCTATCCATTTGGTCTCCCATCCAGGGTTTTAATCAAGCCCAGCCCTGCTTAGCTTTGATATTTGTCACTGACTACTACCAATGTGCTATCGTGAGAATGATTATTGAGAGATCTCTTAATAACTAAATAGATTCACTGTTGCTATTGAAGTCATTCCTAAGGGGAAGTTTAACAGAGCAAATTAAATGTACTTTATAAGTCATACATTATATCATCAATTATACTATTAAGGCCTACAGTGGGGAGAACAAGTATTTGATACACTGCCGATTTTACAGGATTTCCTACTTACAAAGCATGTAGAGGTCTGTAATTTTTATCATAGGTACACTTCAACTGTGAGAGACAAAAACAAAAATCCAGAAAATCACATTGTATGATTTTTAAGTAATTATTTTGCATTTTATTGCATGACATAAGTATTTTATCACCTACCAACCAGTAAGAATTCCGGCTCTCACAGACCTGTTCGTTTTTCTTTAAGAAGCCCTCCTGTTCTCCACTCATTACCTGTATTAACTGCACCTGTTTGAACTCGGTACCTGTATAAAAGACACCTGTCCACACACTCAATCAAACAGACTCCAACCTCTCCACAATGGCCAAGACCAGAGAGCTGTGTAAGGACATCAGGGATAAAATTGTAGACCTGCACAAGGCTGGGATGGGCTACAGGACAATAGGCAAGCAGCTTGGTGAGAAGGCAACAACTGTTGGCGCAATTATTAGAAAATGGAAGAAGTTCAAGATGACGGTCAATCACTCTCGGTCTGGGGCTCCATGCAAGATCTCACCTCGTGGGGCATCAATGATCATGAGGAAGGTGAGGGATCAGCCCAGAACTACACGGCAGGACCTGGTCAATGACCTGAAGAGAGCTGGGACCACAGTCTCAAAGAAAACCATTAGTAACACACTACGCCGTCATGGATTAAAATCCTGCAGCGCACGCAAGGTCCCCCTGCTCAAGCCAGCGCATGTCCAGGCCCATCTGAAGTTTGCCAATGACCATCTGGATGATCCAGAGGAGGAATGGGAGAAGGTCATGTGGTCTGATGAGACAAAAATATAGCTTTTTGGTCTAAACTCCACTCGCCGTGTTTGGAGGAAGAAGAAGGATGAGTACAACCCCAAGAACACCATCCCAACCGTGAAGCATGGAGGTGGAAACATCATTCTTTGGGGATGCTTTTCTGCAAAGGGGACAGGACGACTGCACCGTATTGAGGGGAGGATGGATGGGGCCATGTATCGCGAGATCTTGGCCAACAACCTCCTTCCCTCAGTAAGAGCATTGAAGATGGGGTCGTGGCTGGGTCTTCCAGCATGACAACGACCCGAAACACACAGCCAGGGCAACTAAGGGAGTGGCTCAGTAAGAAGCATCTCAAGGTCCTGGAGTGGCCTAGTCAGTCTCCAGACCTGAACCCAATAGAAAATCTTTGGAGGGAGCTGAAAGTCTGTATTGCCCAGCGACAGCCCCGAAACCTGAAGGATCTGGAGAAGGTCTGTATGGAGGAGTGGGCCAAAATCCCTGCTGCAGTGTGTGCAAACCTGGTCAAGACCTACAGGAAACGTATGATCTCTGTAATTGCAAACAAAGGTTTCTGTACCAAATATTAAGTTCTGCTTTTCTGATGTATCAAATACTTATGTCATGCAATAAAATGCAAATTAATTACTTAAAAATCATACAATGTGATTTTCTGGATTTTTGTTTTAGATTCCGCCTCTCACAGTTGAAGTGTACCTATGAAAACAATTACAGACCTCCACATGCTTTGTAAGTAGGAAAACCTGCAAAATCGGCAGTGTATCAAATACTTGTTCTCCCCACTGTATATATCATTTGCGATGTCATGAAAAGCTATTGTTTCAACTCAACCCAGGGTTCAAGTAAAAATAGGCAATACATATAGGCCTATGGTTTCAAGCTTTGGTTGATTTCAAACGTAATATTCAAGTTAATAATTAATATGTTGGATTCACCTCTCCATCTCAACCAAAAATCAAAATTAAAGAATAGAACTAAATCAAAACTAACTGTATTTAAAGTGCATTTAAAGTTTTGTCCTATTTTTTTTATTTTTGGTTTGTAGACAAACTGGAATTAAAGCCAGACTAAGTCAGTGGCACAAAAGATACATCTCCTTCAAATGTTGATATTTGGTTGCGTTGACAACCAAACACAAATCAATATCTCTTCCACAATACAGTAAGTAGCCAAACTTGTCGACGAGTTAACAAATTATATGTTGGATTCACTTCTCCAAATAAACCAAAAATAAAAGTTCAAGAATAGGATTAAGCCCGTGGCTCAGATGAAACTATCCAAGCATTAGATACATCTCCTTTAAATGTTGATATTTGGTTGTGTTGTCAACCAAACACAATTCAATATGCCTTTTGTAATACAGTAAATAGCCTAAAGTTAAGGCTATCTTACAAACTAATGTGACAGTATTTATTCAACCTTAACATGAGTCACACATCCATGGCCACATTGAGGTTAGTGTAACTATAAATGTCTTCTTATGTAATCATATAAAGCATGCATGTTAAAGATAGCATGCGCTGGTCATCGCATGTCTGTGGAGATCTTCACAATCGCTGTAATAATATGCTCAGAATCTCAAACAGCATTTATAACTTGCACCATGTACTTTTAATGTAATCTCAACTGCAATCCAGGTCATTTGGTTGTGCTATTAGATGAAGCACAGTGATAACCCATTAAGTTGTTGTATAAATACCAAATATCTGACATTTTATTCCCATTTGAACTTTGTTTTGCTTTTAAATGATTGAAAGCACAGTGATAACACATTTAGATGACAACTAAACCAAAAATCAGACATTGTTTTTACATTGGAATATGGTTGTGCTTCTAGATGGTTGAAAGCATAGTGATAACACATTGGGAATTCAACAAACTTCTGGCTGTCTTTTTGAGTGTGCGAATAAAGGTTGAAATCTCATTGATCAACATCTCAACCAAATATTATCCACATTTCCACGTTAAAATGACATGGTGTGCCCAGTGTGAATGCCCTTTTAGTGTAAGAGCTGTTTGAAAAGACAGCTTGAAATTTCAGCCTGTTTTGGTGGGATGGTGTTTAGGCCTGCCTGGTAACATCACCAGCCGCTAAATTAGTTAATAGACCAAAAGGAAGAGTTCCAAACCTCTCTGCCAATAACAGCTACTTTTCAGTTTTCCCCTCCCCACTCAGACCACTCCCAGACAGTCCTAGCAAAAGTATTGCTTGAGAAATTGCTCTTTGCTAAGAAGCTATTTTTGTTTCTTTTTGACAATTTTTATTGAAAACAAGCACAGTACCGTACTGTATTGTTATCCAGAAATGAATTCCTATTGAGATTTAAAAAATGGTTGCATTGGACCTTTAATATAGCCATGTTTTAAAATAATCCCTTCTTCATTTCTATAACAAATATTTTATTCAAATGGGAGTTTTCAGGGCAGAAACTCGCAGAGTAGCAAAATATACTTGCAGCACTGAGTTGTTCAAGCGAATAGCAAACCCCAAAGTACAGTATCCCTCCCTACTGTACTCCAGTCTATTCCCCAGCACTCATTATTCGTACAAATCTCTCACGGTGCTAACAAGAGGAATAGAAGAATAGAGGATGAGTCTCGGAGCTCGTAGTGTTTTGGGGAAGTACTCACATCTCGTTACATACAGCTGGAGCTCAATTAGCCATTTTGCCTAGTTAGGCACACTCAGCCCGATCCACTGCTGCGAAAACAAATGTTGTTTGTCCAATCACGCCCCACATCTGTCAAGCTGCCTCTGAGGCAGCCTTTAGGCCTGACTAAATACTGAAGGATACAGGCAGCTTCTTTGGCAGTGTGAATACTAAAATAAAGAAGTGAGGAGCTATAAGAATTCCAGAGGCTTCTAAGCCAAGGTAGTTTTGATTTTGAGTTTAAAAGTTTTTGGTATACCCACATTTCCCTCACTATTTTGTTGTTGTTACTGTTTATGAACTGCAATTATACCAAGAGGAGTGAGTCGTATCATGTAAAGTAGGTTGGCTTGCAAAGAGTGTTTCTAATAGTGCGTGAGCGAAAAACAAAGTAGTGGCAACTTCACTCTCAATTAGTAAAGTGAGAAAGACGCACCGAGAGAGACTTGTGTTAATTGCCTCAGAAGTGTCTGTATAGTTAACGAACTTGAAACACTGTGTAGTTAACAATCTTGTCTCATGATATGTGTTAAATTGCCCCCCGAGGGAGTTTGGGGACACAAACTGTCCAGCTCTATACTCCAACTGCATTCGGCATTAATTTACCAGATGAGACAGGTCCTCGGCAGAAGGGTCAGTCTTCTCCAAACGATCTGTCCACCCCTTCATCCCCTTCTCTCATCCCTTATCATGGGCACTCTTTCCTCCATCTAGCTGTTGCCATGGCTACTGGTCGCAGGGACGAAGGAATTAGAAGCACACTGGCGTTTAGAGAAGAATAACTACTATCACTGAAGTTTAGAGAAGAAGAACTACTATCACTGGAGTTTAGAGAAGAAGAACTACTATCACTGGAGATTAGAGAAGAAGAACTACTATCACTGGAGTTTAGAGAAGAATAACTACTATCACTGAAGTTTAGAGAAGAAGAACTACTATCACTGGAGTTTAGAGAATAATAACTACTATCACTGGAGATTAGAGAAGAAGAACTACTATCACTGGAGTTTAGAGAATAATAACTACTATCACTGGCGATTAGAGAAGAAGAACTACTATCACTGGAGTTTAGAGAAGAATAACTACTATCACTGGAGTTTAGAGCAGAATAACTACTATCACTGGAGTTTAGAGAAGAATAACTCCTATCACTGGAGTTTAGAGAATAATAACTATCACTGGAGTTTAGAGAAGAAGAACTACTATCACTGGAGTTTAGAGCAGAATAACTACTATCACTGGAGTTTAGAGAAGAAGAACTACTATCACTGGAGTTTAGAGAAGAAGAACTATCACTGGAGTTTAGAGAAGAAGAACTACTATCACTGGAGTTTAGAGAATAATAACTACTATCACTGGAGTTTAGAGAAGAATAACTACTATAACTGGAGTTTAGAGCATAATAACTACTATCACTGGAGTTTAGAGAAGAATAACTCCTATCACTGGAGTTTAGAGAAGAATAACTATCACTGGAGTTTAGAGAAGAAGAACTACTATCACTGGAGTTTAGAGCAGAATAACTACTATCACTGGAGTTTAGAGAAGAAGAACTACTATCACTGGAGTTTAGAAATAAATAACTACTATCACTGGAGTTTAGAGAAGAAGAACTCCTATCACTGGAGTTTAGAGAAGAAGAACTATCACTGGAGTTTAGAGAAGAATAACTATCACTGGAGTTTAGAGCAGAATAACTACTATCACTGGAGTTTAGAGCAGAATAACTACTATCACTGGCGATTAGAGAAGAAGAACTACTATCACTGGAGTTTAGAGAAGAATAACTACTATCACTGGAGTTTAGAGCAGAATAACTACTATCACTGGAGTTTAGAGAAGAAGAACTCCTATCACTGGAGTTTAGAGAAGAATAACTATCACTGGAGTTTAGAGAAGAAGAACTACTATCACTGGAGTTTAGAGCAGAATAACTACTATCACTGGAGTTTAGAGAAGAAGAACTACTATCACTGGAGTTTAGAGAAGAAGAACTATCACTGGAGTTTAGAGAAGAAGAACTACTATCACTGGAGTTTAGAGAATAATAACTACTATCACTGGAGTTTAGAGAAGAATAACTACTATAACTGGAGTTTAGAGCATAATAACTACTATCACTGGAGTTTAGAGAAGAATAACTCCTATCACTGGAGTTTAGAGAAGAATAACTATCACTGGAGTTTAGAGAAGAAGAACTACTATCACTGGAGTTTAGAGCAGAATAACTACTATCACTGGAGTTTAGAGAAGAAGAACTACTATCACTGGAGTTTAGAAATAAATAACTACTATCACTGGAGTTTAGAGAAGAAGAACTCCTATCACTGGAGTTTAGAGAAGAAGAACTATCACTGGAGTTTAGAGAAGAATAACTATCACTGGAGTTTAGAGCAGAATAACTACTATCACTGGAGTTTAGAGCAGAATAACTACTATCACTGGAGTTTAGAGAAGAACTATCACTGGAGTTTAGAGCAGAATAACTACTATCACTGGAGTTTAGAGCAGAATAACTACTATCACTGGAGTTTAGAGAAGAAGTACTATCACTGGAATTTAGAGAAGAATAACTCCTATCACTGGAGTTTAGAGAAGAAGAACTATCACTGGAGTTTAGAGCAGAATAACTACTATCACTGGAGTTTAGAGCAGAATAACTACTATCACTGGAGTTTAGAGAAGAACTATCACTGGAGTTTAGAGCAGAATAACTACTATCACTGGAGTTTAGAGCAGAATAACTACTATCACTGGAGTTTAGAGAAGAAGTACTATCACTGGAATTTAGAGAAGAATAACTCCTATCACTGGAGTTTAGAGAATAAGAACTATCACTGGAGTTTAGAGAAGAATAACTATCACTGGAGTTTAGAGAAGAACTACTATCACTGGAGTTTAGAGAGAAATAACTACTATCACTGGGGTTTAGAGAAGAAGAACTCCTATCACTGGAGTTTAGAAAAGAAGAACTCCTATCACTGGAGTTTAGAAAATAAGAACTATCACTGGAGTTTAGAGAAGAAGAACTCCTATCCACACACACCCTCTGTTATTCCGGACTAAATCCCTTATTTTGATCCTCCTTTGATGGAGCCATTAAGGATGTACCTTGTGTACAATTTGACTAGCTGAGGTATTCAGCTCAGAATGTTGTAGGCAGGTCTATATCCAATGGTTATTACTCCCTCATTTTCCACACTTTGTGAATGGGTACATCCATATGCAATTTTTTAAGTTAGGGCGGCAGGTAGCCTAGCGATTAGAGTGTTGGGCCAGTAACTGAAAGGTCGCTAGTTCGAATACCTGAGCCAACAAGGTGAAAAATCTGTTGATGTGCCCGTGAGCAAGGCACCTAATATCCCTAATTGCTCCATGGTGGCAGTTGATAATAGTAGACCCTGGCAGTGATCCCACTCTCATAGGGTGTCTCAGGGAGAGTGGGGAATGCAAAAAACACATTTCCAATTCATACTTGTACATGTGTGAAATAGGACAAATATAAGCACCCACCAAATCATTATTATTATTACACACACTGGGGACAACGAACTCTGCAGAGGTCTATGAGAGAGCGTTGTGCACTACTCACTGCTACTACTCTTACAAAGAACAAGCTCAATTCAATTACAGAGGTTAGCATCAACATATATTGCACTTCAAAACTGACAAATATAGTTTACGAAGGTTGAATCAGGAAGGCTGGTCTGAATGGCTTGTCACTTTTAAATTAATCTAGTAAACACAATATAATTCACATCGCTTCCTATCGCACGGGCATAGCAGGTATCCATACGGTAGTGTTTATAATGTTACCTCATCAGCATAGCAGGTATTTACATGTATATAGGGGTTCGATGCCAGCTGCCCAGCATAGGACAACCTGTCATCAGCATCTGGCTCTGAGGAGCAATCCTCGGAGAAGAGGCCATACCCCAAACTATTCAATAAAATGCCATATTGCATTCTGTCCTTGTTGTCATTCAGTTAAGCCTGTACTTGATTGAACAGAACTGAATGGTCGTCATGGGTAACAGTACACTAGAAAATCAAGAGAGGACATTCATATTCATCACATGCCTCCTGGCACAATCATTTATAACCGCTCATGTCTATCATACGCAAACTAGCTGACACGTTAACAAGGTCGTTGTGATTTGATTGGACTAAGCCGTATGCATCGTTATACTCCCGTGAAGTCATTTGTCAGCTAAGGGTTATAAAAGTTAAAACAGGTGTCGTGTTGTGTATATGCTAGCTGGAGTTTTATGGTGTGTGTGATAAATCGTTGGTGTCAGGTGTTTCCAAGGGGATGATTACTTGAGAGTAAGACAAGGCAGTATAAGCATGTGGGATTTGGAGCCAGCCTATCAAACGCTCGACAGGCCCATCTATTTCACATATACCAGGTAGTTTCAGATAAGACTCTGCCACGGTATGCCTTTATGTTTATTCGTTTCGGACCAAATGTTCAGAATATGCCGAAGGTTGCCTATAAATACCTGTCAGAACCAAACAACAACAAAAAAAGTAATTTGAGGTGGTTTTGTTGCTATGGTAAACGCGTTTCTACATCAATACTTTTTTGTTGGTTCGGTAAATCTGTTTGCCTGTCTCTCCTCGTATTTTTAATATAAATCTTGTTGAAATGGTTCCCAAAGCCATGCCAGTCTGTTCACCATGCCCTCTGGCCACAACAAGCCCACTCTTGAAATAACCTTTAAGATCTACGACTGCCTGCTACGACTACATTGTAAAGATATTTTTTTTTGTGTGAAAGATTCCCAGGCTTTAGATCTAGCAGTCTCTTTCACTTTCTCTCTTTCTTCCTCAATTTTCACCATCTGTTCAGAGACCTCATCACCCCAGCATCAAACAAAGTTTGCTCAAAGGCCTATGTTGCCCATCTATCTCTCTTTTTTTCTTTGTTCTATCCTTCTCTTTCCCCTCTTTCTTTTTTCGGGGTTTGTAATGCAAGCAGGAGGTTTGTGAGACCTTCCAATCCCATCAGCAAACACACAAACGCATAATCTGGCTAAATCTGCCATGTCTCCCTCACCCATTCACATGCAAGCTAATTGTCTCGGTAGGCTCTTCTCTTGAACCAATGTCCATCACTGTGATTGGATGACTGCTGGGCACCACAAGCCAGGAATCAGGACTTCTTTGCTAGGATGTATATTGGTTAACACTTAAAGCTGACAGGTATAATGGGTTATTACTAATTTGGTGGGTGCTTATATTTGTCCTGTTACACACTTGTGTGTAATGGAAATGTGTTTCTTGCATTTCCCAACGTAATAGGTTATTATTTGTTACATAAGCATGTACTGTATGTTCAAAATGGCTATTATAGTTATGAGATGATATAGGACTGTATAATGGGTTCATACATGCTTATGACTTGTCCTAAAATGCATTATAATGGCACAATACATTATACCTATCGGGTTTAAGTAAAGTGGTACTGTATATGCAAGAGCATATTTTGTGGAGTGAAATGTAGAAATCACCACAGAAATATATTTGCGGAACATTATCAGAATGAGAGTGAAAAACAGAGATTATGATATTTTACTTTGTATTCAAGGGTTCAGACCTGTACTTTGAAAGCCGAAGACATGGACAGTACAGTATTTGAAGAGTAAAATAAAATAACGGAAATTCAGTGAAATATACAATATTTTTGACTGTCGCCAGTAGCTTTGAGGGCTTTGAGCTTGCATGACTCCAATTAAAGGGCATATTTTCGTTGAGTGTTGTCAGACTCAATAATCTCAAACTCACATCAGTGGATTGGCATAATTATGATTCAGCTCCACGTGGTGATGTGCAGATCAGTGAATTAGTGTCATCCCCCGAGCCATGATGAGCAACCGTAAATTAACAAACCACATAGGTTCAATTAGAATTACAGACTAACGACTTCAGATTGATCTATGTTAGAATACAAATTCACACACACACACACAGCTGTGGGTGGCACAGACAGACAGACAGGCAGACAGACAGACAGGCAGGCAGGCAGGCAGGCAGGCAGGCCTTGGGTAGTTGAGCAGCGTATTGGAAGAGCGAGGCTCTCTGTTTGTGAATGTAGCCAGGCCCATTCTGATGCGCATCCTGCCCATCAGACTCAGGCCCTCGGGTATTGACACCCATTTAATCAATGGCAGGCTTTAGGCCTTTTAGTGGATCGCACCACACTGATCTATACAAAACAGACACACAGGCCTTAACCTCCTCAGCCTCACCAGCCGCACACAAAGTGCACTGTCATGCTAATCTCCAAAACACTGGAAACTAAAGACATTAATGACAAAGACTGCTGGGAGTTGCAGAGTTGACTTGGAGACAGGGAAATGTTTAGCTGCGTTGCTTTGATTATTTTTGTTAGTCTTAATTATATAATTGTAAGAATTATTTGAATGAATATTGGGGTATTTCTAATAATAAATAGCCTACTAAACTTTTACACTGTCAGGACACAAACCGTGACTCTTGTAAATTAGTCTGCAGTATGTTGGCTCACCTAAACATTGTGATGCCTTCACTATAACAGCATTACGTAGATCATTGATTGCACAACATCATTTTGTCATTTCCCAACATCTTCGCCTGTCAGCTTTTCCCATCCTCCTTGATAAACCCTTCAATCTGTTGACGTTTCCTCCGATCGAGAGATAGCAGGCACAGTTGAAAGGCAGATCTTTTTGTGACTAGCCCAGCAGTTTTCAGCCCAACAGCCTTTCCTTTTCTACATGAAGGGGGTCGTTTTCCACTGATGAGGACAGACAGCATCGGCTGTCTCACCGGCAGCAAATCATTACTCTGTTAAAATGCCCTGATGCATAACAAACTGCCAAGCCTCGCTTCAAATCTGCCTTCTAGCACAGCCTCCAGTAATTGGAGGCATTCCACTAGCTTTGGACAGAATAGCAAATGAGAGCTATGAGCTTAGGCAGAAACCGTACCGATGGAATCATAAGAGTGTACTGAGATATAGAGGGGGTGGAATCAGAAGAGGGTACTGAGATATAGAGGGGGAGGAATCAGAAGAGGGTACTGAGATATAGAGGGGGTGGAATCAGAAGAGGGTACTGAGATATAGTGGGGGTGGAATCATAAGAGTGTACTGAGATATAGAGGGGGTGGAATCATAAGAGTGTACTGAGATATAGAGGGGTGGAATCAGAAGAGGGTACTGAGATATAGAGGGGGTGGAATCAGAAGAGTGTACTGAGATATAGAGGGGGTGGAATCAGAAGAGTGTACTGAGATATAGAGGGGGTGGAATCAGAAGAGGGTACTGAGATATAGGGGGTGGAATCAGAAGAGGGTACTGAGATATAGGGGGGTGGAATCAGAAGAGGGTACTGAGATATAGAGGGGGTGGAATCAGAAGAGGGTACTGAGATATAGAGGGGGTGGAATCAGAAGAGGGTACTGAGATATAGAGGGGGTGGAATCAGAAGAGGGTACTGAGATGTAGAGGGGGTGGAATCAGAAGAGGGTACTGAGATATAGAGGGGGTGGAATCAGAAGAGGGTACTGAGATATGGGGGGGTGGAATCATAAGAGTGTACTCAGATATGGGGGGGTGGAATCATAAGAGTGTACTCAGATATGGGGGGGTTAGGGGATGTATCAGTGTGAATAGTGTGAATAGTGTGTGGCATGTGTGTTTTGTGTGTGTGTGTGTGTGTGTGTGGCTGTGTGGGGGGGAAGGGAGTGTGTGTGTGTGGCTGTGTGGGGGGAGGGAGTGTGTGTGTGTGGCTGTGTGGGGGGGAAGGGAGTGTGTGTGTGTGTGTCTGTGTGGGGGGGAAGGGAGTGTGTGTGTGTGTGGCTGTGTGGGGGGGAAGGGAGTGTGTGTGTGTGTGGCTGTGTGGGGGGGAGGGAGTGTATGTGTGTGGCTGTGTGGGGGGGAAGGGAGTGTGTGTGTGTGTGTGGCTGTGTGGGGGGGAAGGGAGTGTGTGTGTGTGTGTGGCTGTGTGGGGGGGAAGGGAGTGTGTGTGTGCGTGTGTAAGCAAATGTGCATGTGTACACGTCGGATGTTTACATACACTTAGGTTGATTTTTCAACCACTCCACAAATTTCTTGTTAACAAACTATAGTTTTGGCAAGTCAGTTAGGACATCTACTTTGTGCATGACACAAGTAATTTTTCCAACAATTGTTTACAGACAGATTATTTCACTTATAATTCACTGTATCACAATTCCAGTGGGTCAGATGTTTACATACACTAAGTTGACTGTGCCTTTAAACAGCTTGGAAAATTCCAGAAAATGATGTCATGGCTTTAGAAGCTTCTGATAGGCTAATTGACATAATTTGAGTCAATTGGAGGTGTACCTGTGGATGTATTTCAAGGCCTACCTTCAAACTCAGTGCCTCTTTGCTTGACATTATGGGAAAATCAAAAGAAATCAGCCAAGACCTCAGAAAAAAAAATGTAGACCTCCACAAGTCTGGTTCATCCTTGGGAGCAATTTCCAAACGCCTGAAGGTACCACATTCATCTGTACAAACAATAGTACACAAGTATAAACAACATGGGACCACGCAGCCGTCATACCGCTCAGGAAGGAGACGCGTTCTGTCTCCTAGAGATGAACGTACTTTGGTGCAAAAAGTGCAAATAAATCCCAGAACAACAGCAAAGGACCTTGTGAAGATGCTGGAGGAAACAGGTACAAAAGTATCAATATCCACAGTAAAACGAGTCCTATATCGACATAACCTGAAAGGCCGCTCAGCAAGGAAGAAGCCACTGCTCCAAAACTGCCATAAAAAAGCCAGACTACGGTTTGCATCTGCACATGGGACAAAGATCGTACTTTTTGGAGAAATGTCCTCTGGTCTGATGAAACAAAAATATAACTGTTTGGCCATAATGACCATTGTTATGTTTGGAGGAAAAAGGGGGTGCCTTGCAAGCCAAAGAACACCATCCCAACCGTGAAGCACGGGGGTGGCAGCATCATGCTGTGGGGGTGCTTTGCTGCAGGAGGGACTGGTGCATTTCACAAAATAGATGGCATCATGAGGAAGGAAAATTATGTGGATATATTGAAGCAACATCTCAAGACATCAGTCAGGAAGTTAAAGCTTGGTCGCAAATGGGTCTTCCAAATGGACAATGACCCCAAGCATACTTCCAGAGTTGTGGCAAAATGGCTTAAGGACAACAAAGTCGAGGTATTGGAGTGGCCATTACAAAGCCCTGACCTCAATCCTATAGAAAATGTGTGGGCAGAACTGAAAAAGCGTGTGCGAGCAAGGAGGCCTACAAACCTGACTCAGTTACACCAGCTCTGTCAGTAGGAATGGGCCAAAATTCACCCAACTTATTGTGGGAAGCTTGTGGAAGGCTACTCGAAACTTTTGACCCAAGTTAAACAATTTAAAGGTAATGCTACCAAATACTAATTGAATGTATGTAAACTTCTGACCCACTGGGAATGTGATGAAATAAATAAAAGCTGAAATAAATCATTCTCTCTACTATTATTCTGACATTTCACATTCTTAAAATAAAGTGGTGATACTAACTGACCTAAGACAGGGAATTTTTACTAGGATTAAATGTCAGGAATTGTGAAAAACTGAGTTTAAATGTATTTGGCTAAGGTGTATGTACACTTCCGACTTCAACTGTATTAGTCTGTGTGTATGTATGTGTACATGCTGGCATGTGTGTGTGGGTGGATGATTATCCTTCCCCACACACACTCTCATGTACACACAGTGGTAAGTACAAGAGCTTGTCTGTTGTTAATCTCCCAGTAATCACAAGGCTCACTCTGGAGATTTCACGTTCTACTGCACGAGTGTCTGGCCATCGAAAGGCATACGACAAGCAAGCAGGAAATTACCCTGAAATTGACTGTCATCTGTGCGCCGCGTCCTCCGTTCTTACTCCATCAAGCACACTCATTAAAATCTACGGATGAACTGTCTCCGTTGATTTGTCATTACCTAATAGGCTGTAATATTGGGATGGTGTCACATCCTTTCCTGAGAGCTTGCTGTCGTCTCGCATTAAATTGAAGGATAAAAAATGAGTTCCGAGACAGTCTTATTGAGATTAAGTGAGCGATGGAAGATTTCTCATTTCTAGTCCGTGGTGGTCCTGAGAGATATTGTGTTGGATCAACATTGATTTCACTGTGAAAAATAGAAGGCGAAATCCCACTCCTGACACAACGTGTCAATGGTGCTACACACATCGAGCATACACTCTGGCTGAAGAAGGCATAAGTTAATCAAGGCCTTTCCCGACCTAATGCACTGAAGGCTCAACACAGCAAAAACCTACAATAATATTCTTCTTCTTTAATCCATCCTTTACTTGACCCATTGACATAAAAAATCCCATTGAAATATATAAACTCTTCTCCAAGGGAGACCTGGTCAAGATGGCAGCTTCAGTATCTATATGAATAGGTTCTCCCATCTACGTCTAGTGCTGTGTGTTACTATGTCACCTATACTGAGGGCTCTAGTACAATAAGAATATCTATAACAAGACCCACTATAGCCCAGATATACTCTATTATACACAAGAAGGAAATGATGCCAGATCTGACCCATAAATCTCAAAGACCTATCTCCATGTTCTTCATGAACTGGGACACAGTAGCAGTTCCTGTATAACTTCACTATATGGTGTGGGGGGGCAGTATGTCTATCTTCTCAAGGACATATCGGAGGAGGACGGACATGTCACCACCGATCTCTCCTCAGGGAGATTATCATACGCCTGCTGGCTCAGAATCAAGTCCAAAAAACTATAGATATCTGCATTAGCCTTCCAGACCATCCACAAGGGTCGGTTTCAACACAGTCAATAAAAACAGAACATCAGTGTTTGTGCCAGGTGACAACACCGCTCATCAATATTGGCAAGACAAGACCGATGTGGTTGTGTACAGGTTGTGTACAGGTTGCCAAAAATGCACATACAGCGCCTTCAGAAAGTATTCAGACCCCTTGACTTTTTCCACATTTTGTTACATTACAGCCTTATTCTAAAATGTATTAAATACATATAAATCCTCAGCAATCTACACACAATACCCCATAATGACAACGCGAAAACAGGTTTTTAGAAATGTTTGCACATTTATTAAACATAAAAAACAGATACCTTCCAGAAGGACAACCATCTCAGGCCTTTATGGTAGAGTGGCCAGACGGCAGCCACAGTAAAAGCATGGTGGTGGCAGCATCATGCTGTGGGGATGTTTTTCAGCGGCAGGGACTGGGAGACTAGTCAGGATCGAGGGAAAGATGAACGGAGCAAAGTACAGAGAGATCCTTGAGGAAAACCTGCTATAGAGAGCTCAGGATCTCAGACTGGGGAGAAGGTTCACCTTCCCACAGGACAACGACCCTAAGCACACAGCCAAGACAATGCAGGAGTGGCTTCGGGACAAGTCTCTGAATGTCCTTGAGTGGCCCAGCCAGAGCCTGGACTTGAACCCGATCAAACATCTCTGGAGAGACCTGAAAATAGCTTTGCAGCAACGCTCCCCATCCAACCTGACAGAGCTCGAGAGGATCTGCAGAGAAGAATGGGAGAAAAAGGTGTGCCAAATACAGATGTG
Organism: Coregonus clupeaformis; assembly: GCF_020615455.1. Lineage (NCBI taxonomy): Eukaryota > Metazoa > Chordata > Actinopteri > Salmoniformes > Salmonidae > Coregonus > Coregonus clupeaformis. Next base: position 9,617,365 of record NC_059205.1, on the reverse strand, counting down.
CCAAGCTTGTAGCGTCATACCCAAGAAGACTCGATGCTGTAATTGCTGCCAAAGGTGCTTCAACAAAGTACTGAGTAAAGGGTCTGAACACTTATGTAAATGTAATATTTCCGTTTTTTATTTTTAATAAATTAGCAAAAAAATCTAAAAACCAGTTTTTGCTTTGTCATTATGGGGTATTGTGTGTAGATTGAAAAGGGAAAAAGAATTTAATCAATTTTAGAATAAAGCTGTAACGGAACAAAATGTGGAAAAAGTCAAGGGGTCTGAATACTTTCCGAATGCACTGTAGATCCAGTACCAGCGTTGGAATGATGCCAGGGTATCTTGCTTCCTTGAAGCCTCTCCAATGACGGAGGACGAATCTATAGTCATGCTTTCTCACTAATTAATGAGCTGTGTGGACTGGTCTTTGATTAAGCTTAAAAGTTAATGAGTTTCATAACTAATATGATATTCTGAAAGAAAAACGTACTTGCTATTCCCTCTGTTCGTCCTACGACTGGAAGAAGAGAAGACCTGGAATTACTTTGTGCTGGACCCGCAGAGAAATAAAAGAGAATACCATAGATCACTTTAATAATTGATTTGCATATGATTATTGTAAAAATACTGATAATAGAGAAATGCGTATTTTGTTCTAGTTTTTCTTTTACAATTCCATACACCTTAGTCTTACAGAAAGAAGTCTGCCCTGACGGACATACATTTTCTTGTTTTTCTTATTTCACATAGATTTTTTATCCTGGTACATGGCCCCTTCAAACTGTAATTTTCCTTTTGATGTTGTTTATCCTGGTACATGGCCCTTTTAAACTGTAATTTTCCTTTTGATATTGCCTCTCGCCAACAACAAACAAACATACAAACGAGGGTTCACATGGAGGTCAGAGGGGTGAAATGAAGATGAACTCTGAGCGGATTGGTTTAGTAGGGATGAGGAGATCATATAACGTGGCAGATGCTGACAGCTGGCTAACTTTTTTTTTTTTAACATGTCAAGAGTATTTCACTGAATAATTCAAACTTTTTGTGGGTCAGGTTGATATTGAAGTCACATAGTTATCATCTTAATGGTGACATCTTTCATTTGCGTTGATCCTTGACACATTTTACTAAAGAAAATATCCGACACATCAACATAGATATCAGTTAGCCTGGTACCATATTCTATGTGCTTTAGCCAACTTCCCTGACTATCGGTGTCATGCCAAACATGTTAGGCATGACAATGGAAAAACACAGAGACAACTTGGTTAAAGCACAAACAGACTGGAGCCCCAGGCTAAGATATCAGAAGCTTGTCCAGAATAATGGAATTGACAACTGTACTGACAGGTTGACAATGTGGGCAAGCAATGGTGACTACAAGTAGCTATCGTTCATCATTAACCCTTTCCTATGAGCAACAGCTGCCGCAAAATCTTTGATTCTTGTTTAAATCATTAAATTCACTGTCTAGTGTATTGAGTTAATGTGTGAAAGAAATCAAACAATGTAAAAAAAACTAAAAACAAAAAGATATCCCTCAATTACCGTAGAAAACGCAATACTATTTTCAACTATAAGTAATAACTTAGCATCCAAAACAAGACATAGTTGAATAAAATAAGAGTAGGAAAAGAGTTCTGCGGAACCATCGTCTCTTGTTCACATGACGTTCATCCACAACAGTTCCACTTTGGCATGCACATGATGGTGAGTCCTGTACTGTGTTAGAGTCAAATAAGTCTTTCTCAGTCAGCCCTTTTATCCAGGGAAGGTGAATGGGACACGCAAAGACACATACAGTTTCATGAGTTCAAAACCTCCCACTAACATGAAATACCACAATAAAAAATAAAAAAAACTGCAATTCTTATAGAAGTCTGCAATCAAGTTCTCTGACCAAGGGCATTGGGATACAATCTTTTCAGGTGTCCGCATTCCTTCAGAATCCATAGAATCCATCCTCAAAGACTCATCATTTTAACAAACACTTTTGTATCATCATTGCGACTGTATCTTTCCAGTACATAGTATCCATATACGTTCCCATCCGTGGTCAGAGTCAATGATAAAGACAGGGAAGACATGGGAATCACTTCGGCAAAAGGACGCTTCCCAGGCAGCAGAAAACACATGCAGACATGCAAACATAACCTGAGGGGGACGGTTCACGAATCCACAAATGTCAATACTGAGTGCGAACACACAACAACGGAGTTCTCCACAAGCTTCTCAAGAGTCTATTCTCAATGGAGCTCCACTGAAGCTGTCCAAAGTCAAGATGTCCTTTTCCATGTTAGTTCTGTCTAGGTACAGTAGACCATGTTTGTCTTGTCTAGGAATTTGTCATTCATTCATACATTGGGCTCTGCAAGTAGAGCTCCTAGGTAGTTTCTAGTGGGTCCAGTTTCCCCTGTTGGTTTGTTGTTTTGTGGTCCAGATCCAAACCTTAGACCCTTATGGGGAGAGTCGCGCTCATCTGTTGTTGAATGATGTCATTCTGACTGCTGTCCAGGCTCTTCCTGTGGTGGCCAGGCAACGTCCCCCCGATCCGCATCAGATCCCTGTCAACAGAGGCAACAGGTCAGTCACGTGTGTTTTTTTCAAGAGTACAAACTGTTACACCAGTTTTATTAGATTTCTGGTTCTGGAGCGGAGACCCATAGGGTGTGCAGGGTTTTGTTACAGCCCAGTGCTAGCACAACACGTTCAACTTATCAACTAATCATCAAGTCCTTGATATGTTCAATTTGGTGTGTTAGTGCTACGCTGGAACCATTTGTATGTTTTATCTATTTGAACCTTTATTTAACCAGGAACAGGACTGAATAACTCTGCTGTGTATCGTATTATTCTGTCAACAACATTGAGGAAGGGAGACAGCACAGCACACGTAGCAGCACACAGTGAGAATCCATCAAATATGTGTTGATACCGATCATGGAAAAGACAACCTAGAAGCCAGTTCCACCACTTACAAAATCCAATTGAACCTCTGAGCAGAATAAATTAATCATGTTGGGGCTGTAATAAAAACTAGTATCCGTCATCTCCCTTCTGAGGATACTACAGTATCAGTAGAGTATTGATAGGTCTCTCTCACACACACACACACACACACACACACACTTCCCCATTTGGCCCATCACAGCAATGGGTCTGGTCTCCCTTAGCAACCTAATTAAACACATTCCTCTCCTTTAGCTTCTCCTCAATCTGTCTTATTACCCACACTCTATCACCTCAGCTGTCCGTTAGTCTGTTCCTCCATCACCTCAGCTGTCCGTTAGTCTGTTCCTCCATCACCTCAGCTGTCCGTTAGTCTGTTTCTACATCCTCCATCACCTTAGCTGTCCGTTAGTCTGTTTCTACATCCTCCATCACCTCAGCTGTCCGTTAGTCTGTTTCTACATCCTCCATCACCTCAGCTGTCCGTTAGTCTGTTCCTACATCCTCCATCACATCAGCTGTCCGTTAGTCTGTTCCTCCATCACCTCAGCTGTCCGTTAGTCTGTTCCTCCATCACCTCAGCTGTCCGTTAGTCTGTTTCTACATCCTCCATCACCTTAGCTGTCCGTTAGTCTGTTTCTACATCCTCCATCACCTCAGCTGTCCGTTAGTCTGTTTCTACATCCTCCATCACCTCAGCTGTCCGTTAGTCTGTTCCTACATCCTCCATCACATCAGCTGTCCGTTAGTCTGTTTCTACATCCTCCATCACCTCAGCTGTCCGTTAGTCTGTTTCTACATCCTCCATCACTTCAGCTGTCCGTTAGTCTGTTTCTACATCCTCCATCACCTCAGCTGTCCGTTAGTCTGTTTCTACATCCTCCATCACCTCAGCTGTCCGTTAGTCTGTTTCTACATCCTCCATCACCTCAGCTGTCCGTTAGTCTGTTTCTACATCCTCCATCACCTCAGCTGTCCGTTAGTCTGTTCCTACATCCTCCATCACCTCAGCTGTCCGTTAGTCTGTTTCTACATCCTCCATCACCTCAGCTGTCCGTTAGTTTGTTTCTACATCCTCCATCACCTCAGCTGTCCGTTAGTCTGTTCCTACATCCTCCATCACCTCAGCTGTCCGTTAGTCTGTTCCTACATCACCTCAGCTGTCCGTTAGTCTGTTTCTACATCCTCCATCACCTCAGCTGTCCGTTAGTCTGTTTCTACATCCTCCATCACCTCAGCTGTCCGTTAGTCTGTTTCTACATCCTCCATCACCTCAGCTGTCCGTTAGTCTGTTTCTACATCCTCCATCACCTTAGCTGTCCATTAGTCTGTTCCTACATCACCTCAGCTGTCCGTTAGTCTGTTTCTACATCCTCCATCACCTCAGCTGTCCGTTAGTCTGTTTCTACATCCTCCATCACCTCAGCTGTTCGTTAGTCTGTTTCTACATCCTCCATCACCTCAGCTGTCCGTTAGTCTGTTCCTACATCCTCCATCACCTCAGCTGTCCGTTAGTCTGTTTCTACATCCTCCATCACCTCAGCTGTCCGTTAGTCTGTTTCTACATCCTCCATCACCTCAGCTGTCCGTTAGTCTGTTCCTACATCCTCCATCACCACAGCTGTCCGTTAGTCTGTTTATACATCCTCCATCACCTTAGCTGTCCGTTAGTCTGTTCCTACATCACCTCAGCTGTCCGTTAGTCTGTTTCTACATCCTCCATCACCTCAGCTGTCCGTTAGTCTGTTTCTACATCCTCCATCACCTCAGCTGTCCGTTAGTCTGTTCCTACATCCTCCATCACCTCAGCTGTCCGTTAGTCTGTTTCTACATCCTCCATCACCTCAGCTGTCCGTTAGTCTGTTTCTACATCCTCCAACACTTCAGCTGTCCGTTAGTCTGTTTCTACATCCTCCATCACCTCAGCTGTCCGTTAGTCTGTTTCTACATCCTCCATCACCTCAGCTGTCCGTTAGTCTGTTCCCTACATCCTCCATCACCTCAGCTGTCCGTTAGTCTGTTTCTACATCCTCCATCACCTCAGCTGTCCGTTAGTCTGTTTCCTACATCCTCCATCACCTCAGCTGTCCGTTAGTCTGTTTTCTACATCCTCCATCACCTCAGCTGTCCGTTAGTCTGTTTCTACATCCTCCATCACCTCAGCTGTCCGTTAGTCTGTTCCTACATCCTCCATCACCTCAGCTGTCCGTTAGTCTGTTTCTACATCCTCCATCACCTTAGCTGTCCGTTAGTCTGTTCCTACATCACCTCAGCTGTCCGTTAGTCTGTTTCTACATCCTCCATCACCTCAGCTGTCCGTTAGTCTGTTTCTACATCCTCCATCACCTCAGCTGTCCGTTAGTCTGTTTCTACATCCTCCATCACCTCAGCTGTCCGTTAGTCTGTTTCTACATCCTCCATCACCTTAGCTGTCCGTTAGTCTGTTCCTACATTCCTTAGCTGTCCGTTAGTCTGTTTCTACATCCTCCATCACCTCAGCTGTCCGTTAGTATGTTTCTACATCCTCCATCACCTCAGCTGTCCGTTAGTCTGTTTCTACATCCTCCATCACCTCAGCTGTCCGTTAGTCTGTTTCTACATCCTCCATCACCTCAGCTGTCCGTTAGTCTGTTCCTACATCCTCCATCACCTCAGCTGTCCGTTAGTCTGTTTCTACATCCTCCATCACCTCAGCTGTCCGTTAGTCTGTTTCTACATCCTCCATCACCTCAGCTGTCCGTTAGTCTGTTTCTACATCCTCCATCACCTCAGCTGTCCGTTAGTCTGTTTCTACATCCTCCATCACCTCAGCTGTCCGTTAGTCTGTTTCTACATCCTCCATCACCTCAGCTGTCCGTTAGTCTGTTTCTACATCCTCCATCACCTCAGCTGTCCGTTAGTCTGTTTCTACATCCTCCATCACCTCAGCTGTCCGTTAGTCTGTTCCTACATCACCTCAGCTGTCCGTTAGTCTGTTCCTACATCACCTCAGCTGTCCGTTAGTCTGTTTCTACATCCTCCATCACCTCAGCTGTCCGTTAGTCTGTTCCTACATCCTCCATCACCTCAGCTGTCCGTTAGTCTGCTTCTACATCCTCCATCACCTCAGCTGTCCGTTAGTCTGTTTCTACATCCTCCATCACCTCGGCTGTCCGTTAGTCTGTTTCTACATCCTCCATCACCTCAGCTGTCCGTTAGTCTGTTTCTACATCCTCCATCACCTCAGCTGTCCGTTAGTCTGTTTCTACATCCTCCATCACCTCAGCTGTCCGTTAGTCTGTTTCTACATCCTCCATCACCTCAGCTGTCCGTTAGTCTGTTCCTACATCACCTCAGCTGTCCGTTAGTCTGTTCCTACATCCTCCATCACCTCAGCTGTCCGTTAGTCTGTTTCTACATCCTCCATCACCTCAGCTGTCCGTTAGTCTGTTTCTACATCCTCCATCACCTCAGCTGTCCGTTAGTCTGTTTCTACATCCTCCATCACCTCAGCTGTCCGTTAGTCTGTTTCTACATCCTCCATCACCTCAGCTGTCCGTTAGTCTGTTTCTACATCCTCCATCACCTCAGCTGTCCGTTAGTCTGTTTCTACATCCTCCATCACCTTAGCTGTCCGTTAGTCTGTTCCCACATCACCTCAGCTGTCCGTCAGTATGTTTCTACATCCTCCATCACCTCAGCTGTCCGTTAGTTTGTTTCTACATCCTCCATCACCTCAGCTGTCCGTTAGTCTGTTCCTACATCCTCCATCACCTCAGCTGTCCGTTAGTCTGTTCCACATCCTCCATCACCTCAGCTGTCCGTTAGTCTGTTTCTACATCCTCCATCACCTCAGCTGTCCGTTAGTCTGTTTCTACATCCTCCATCACCTCAGCTGTCCATTAGTTTGTTTCTACATCCTCCATCACCTCAGCTGTCCGTTAGTCTGTTCCTACATCCTCCATCACCTCAGCTGTCCGTTAGTCTGTTCCTACATCCTCCATCACCTCAGCTGTCCGTTAGTCTGTTTCTACATCCTCCATCACCTCAGCTGTCCGTTAGTCTGTTTCTACATCCTCCATCACCTCAGCTGTCCGTTAGTCTGTTTCTACATCCTCCATCACCTCAGCTGTCCGTTAGTCTGTTTCTACATCCTCCATCACCTCAGCTGTCCGTTAGTCTGTTTCTACATCCTCCATCACCTCAGCTGTCCGTTAGTCTGTTTCTACATCCTCCATCACCTCAGCTGTCCGTTAGTCTGTTTCTACATCCTCCATCACCTCAGCTGTCCGTTAGTCTGTTCCTACATCACCTCAGCTGTCCGTTAGTCTGTTCCTACATCACCTCAGCTGTCCGTTAGTCTGTTTCTACATCCTCCATCACCTCAGCTGTCCGTTAGTCTGTTCCTACATCCTCCATCACCTCAGCTGTCCGTTAGTCTGTTTCTACATCCTCCATCACCTCAGCTGTCCGTTAGTCTGTTTCTACATCCTCCATCACCTCAGCTGTCCGTTAGTCTGTTTCTACATCCTCCATCACCTCAGCTGTCCGTTAGTCTGTTTCTACATCCTCCATCACCTCAGCTGTCCATTAGTCTGTTTCTACATCCTCCATCACCTTAGCTGTCCTTTAGTCTGTTCCTACATCACCTCAGCTGTCCGTCAGTATGTTCCTACATCCTCCATCACCTCAGCTGTCCGTTAGTTTGTTTCTACATCCTCCATCACCTCAGCTGTCCGTTAGTCTGTTCCTACATCCTCCATCACCTCAGCTGTCCGTTAGTCTGTTCCTACATCCTCCATCACCTCAGCTGTCCGTTAGTCTGTTTCTACATCCTCCATCACCTCAGCTGTCCGTTAGTCTGTTTCTACATCCTCCATCACCTCAGCTGTCCATTAGTTTGTTTCTACATCCTCCATCACCTCAGCTGTCCGTTAGTCTGTTCCTACATCCTCCATCACCTCAGCTGTCCGTTAGTCTGTTCCTACATCCTCCATCACCTCAGCTGTCCGTTAGTCTGTTTCTACATCCTCCATCACCTCAGCTGTCCGTTAGTCTGTTTCTACATCCTCCATCACCTCAGCTGTCCGTTAGTCTGTTCCTACATCAGCAGCCCTGGCTCTGTCTGCACCATCTCTTTCTCTGTCCTATCACCTACATTCAGGAGGCAGCCAAGAGCACGGGGAATTAAACCTAGGTCAGACATTACATTTCCAACACAATTAGCTTCACAGAGGCCCACTCCTGGCAATTGGAATCACCCTTGGGTTAATGCAGCAACAGTGAAACTGGGAGACTGTGAGACATTGAGGCTCAAGCGAGAAACTGGTAAGTGAAATATGATAATTTTGCAGTTTTGTTTGGTGGGGTACAAAGAGCTGAACCGGTGCTTCATGCACTATATATCTGTTTTATGCTGTTGATATTGTTGATCGCACACCAAAACAAAAACAAAAAATACATGACCGTGTCTGTAAAAACCACTAAATGTGTAGGTTGGTGTTTCGATAATTATTACTATTGACAGTATACTTTGAATGTCTGTTCATTATCATGGGAGAGGTTTTAGTACAACTCTGTAGGTTTCTCGCCTGCAGATGCATGTATACTTATTTTGAAACTGTTGCCATGTTACTTTGTCTTTACACCGGTCTTGTTGTGCATATAAAAATGTAGATATATATATATAACAAAATATATGAATAACAAAATAAAATACATAATAATAATATAAACAAATATAATCATAATAATAATAAATAAATAAATAAATACATGATAAATAAATAATTCCTCTCCACTCACCCTGAGTATGTGCTGGTGACCACTTTGAGTGTGGCGGCATTGCGGAGCAGCTTGTCCAGGGTGCTGACGATCTGGCAGAATTTGGGCCTCAGGTTCCTCTCCTTCACCCAGCACTCCAACATGAGCTGGTGGAGCACCATGGGGCAGTCCATGGGAGGGGGCAGACGGTAGTCCTGTTCCACCGCAGTCATCACCTAAGGAAAGGGTTAATACAATATGATACTATGCGATATGATACAATGCGGGACGATACAATATGATACCACAGGATACAATACCATATGATATGATAGAATAGGTTCAGGGATCAATTCCATTCTCAATTCCTGTCAATTTAAAAAGAGTATTGCAATTCTAATTCACAAGGAAGAACAGAAAAGAAAGTTCAGCTGATTCAGTTGATTACTGTTGATTACTGTTGATTACTGTTGTTACGACGTGTTATTTTCTGTTCTACTTTCTATACACTTCACATGTTTTTGACTACTTGCTACAAAGCAAATTGACCTTTGTGGAAGATGAAGAATGTCTCTACTGCACTCCTTGTTTCCTCATTTATTTGTCACGACGTGTTTGTATTCTCCACAAAGCTATTTATATCCATATGCTGTCGTTATGTCATTTGGTTACTTCTTGCTGCAATGCAAATTTGACTTTGGGATCATACAACATCTGTACCGTTCCTACTCCAATTTTTTTGCTGCTCCCAAATGTAATGATTGTATTGAAACTGTGATACAACATGTTGGATGCCACGTTTGGATGAGTATAATTGCGCTCGAATCATTAATAAGGTAGAAGCCCAGTGAGATGGTAAGATGTGTTGTGGGGATAGAGAGTGGGTGTTTGTGCGTGTGCGTGCGTGTGGTAGTTAACTACTCTGCCGTAGTAAATATCTGTGGAGTGAAGATACAGGTGGAGACGTGGGTAGCAGGAGACCGTATAGTAAAAACGTCAACTCAAGCACTAACCACCTGCACAGTGAAGAGAACACTCTCAAGCATAACTATCAAGCTCAAACTAAAAGTGCAGCTGCAATGTACCTCAGTGTAAACTGGCCCTTCAACACTATGAATCTGAAATAAAACAGTGGCTCCATTGCAACATCCATACTAGCATCCTACTTTAAATTCCTGCCCAATAAATGAATTCATTCTAAGTAATTCATTCAGGGAATATGGACGAACATTTGCTTTGTTGCTAAACGGGAACTTTTACATTGATGTTGAAACTGAAATGTTTAATTCAATGACTAATGTGCACTGTCCCTATCAAATAAATTCCCTGAATAAATAAATAAGTAGTATGCTAGTGTGGGTACTGGAACAGAACCATGTTCCACACTCTGTGTCGATCTGTCAGACGCAACGGGAGCTAGGAACTAACTAACTGACATCTAGGTCACATGCTAGTGTATATTCTAGTCTGCTACAGTAGATATTGGAACCCTTCTTCTGGTAGTATGAGCCTATTAGACACAACGGGAGCTAGGAACTAACTAACTCACATCCTGGTTGCCCATGTCCCAGTAGGGCCTCTCTCCGTAGGACACCACCTCCCACATGACGATGCCGTAGCTCCACACATCACTGGCCGAGGTGAACTTCCTGAAGGCAATGGCCTCAGGGGCGGTCCAGCGGATGGGAATCTTCCCTCCCTGCAGAGACACAGGGGGAGGCGGGGTTGATACAGTGGAGCATGCTGGGCGATGGAGTCATTATAAATACTCACACAGGGAGAGGAAGGTAGACACACACAGACACACGCAGGCAGAGACAAACACATACGCAGAGACACACACACATGCGCAGAGACACACACACATACGCAGAGACACACACACATACACAGAGACACACACACATACGCAGAGACACACACACGCAGAGACACACACGCAGGCAGAGACACACACACACATGCAGAGACACACACAGGCAACCAGTCTCACAAACATGGTCACAGAATGCAGAGACACAAAGTCATACATGAGTGAGCACACACACACACGCACACACACACACACACACACAATTGCAAACAAAGAAAGAAAGCAAACAAACAAGCAATCTCACATATAAACACACACAGACAAAAATAGAAAGTCAGAATAAACACAGACCAAACAAGATCCATACCCACAACCCCCCTCTCCATCCAGGTCACTCACCAGACAGCTAGTGTAAGTGGGGTCAGCTGTTGAGTCGTCCAGGAAACGGGACAGGCCGAAGTCGGACACCTTACACACCAGATTGGTGTTGACCAGGATATTGCGGGCAGCCAGGTCCCGGTGAACGTAGTTCATGTCTGAGAGGTACTTCATGCCTGCCGCGATGCCACGCAGTATGCCCACCAACTGGGTCACCGTGAAGCGCCCGTCATTCAGCTGTGAGGGAGGGGAGGGGTAATGGGGAGAGGTTTGGGGGTTGGGGGGGTAGATAGATGGTTAATGCAGATAGAGGGAGGGGTAGATAGAGGGGGATGGGAGAGGAAGAGAGGGAGAGAAAGAGAGAGCGAGAGAGAGAGAGTGAGCGAGAGGACACCACCTCAGCACACAGGGGGACAAACACCTACCTGGAGGTGACAGCATTCCCTCCCCCATATGCCCCCCTAGACACAACTACGACAACATAACCAACAAAAACGAGTCACAACTCCTGCAGCTTTGTCGCATGCTGTGTATATACATAGTCAATGGTAGGCTTCGAGGGGACTCCTATGGTAGGTACACCTATAGCTCATCTCTTGGCAGTAGTACCGTAGACTACTTTATCACCTACCTCAACCCAGAGTCTCTCAGAGCGTTCACAGTCAGCCCACTGACACCCCTATCAGATCACAGCAATATCACAGTCTACTTGAACAGAGCATTACTCAATCATGAGGCATCAAAGCCAAAGGAACTGAATACTATTAAGAAATGCTATAGATGGAAGGAAACAATAAATTCAATCCCTTTTAGACAACTTCCTGGACAAAATGTTTCAACTTCCTGGACAAAACGTTTCAACTTCCTGGACAAAACGTTTCAACTTCCTGGACAAAACGTTCCACTGTAATAGGAAAGGTGTAAACTTGGTAGTAAAAAGCCTAAACAGTATATCTGACCTCTCAGCTTCCATATCAAATCTAAAAATTGCAAGCAGACAACCTAAGAAAATTAACAAAATGTCAAATGGTTTGATGAAGAATGCAAAAACCTAAGAAAGAAATTGAGAAACCTATCCAACCAAAAACATAGAGACCCAGAAAACCTGAGCCTACACCTTCACTATGGTGAATCACTAAAACAATACAGAAATACACTACGGAAAAATAAGGAACAGCACGTCAGAAATCATCTCAATGTAATTGAAGAATCCATAGAATCTAACCACTTCTGGGAAAATAGGAAGATACTAAACAAACAACACCACCAAGAGCTCCCAAAATGGAGATGTATACATGATCAAATACAAATCTTAGAATCAACTACTAAAGACTACCAGAACCCACTGGATTCTCCAATTACATTGAATGAACTACAGGACAAAATACAAACCCTCCAACCTAAAAGCCTTACAGTGTTGATGGTATCCTAAATGAAATGATAAAATATACAGACCACAAATTCCAATTGGCTATACTTACACTCGTACATTTCCTCAGTGAAAACAATGTACTGAGCAAATGTCCAATTGGCTTTTTACCAAACTACCGACAGACCACGTATTCACCCTGCACACCCTAATTGACAAACAAACAAACCAAAACAAAATCAAAGTCTTCTCATGCTTTGTTGATTTCAAAAAAGTTTTTGACTGAATTTGGCATGAGGGTCTGCTATAAAAATTGATGGAAAGCGGTGTTGGGGGAAAAACATACAACATTATAAATTCCATGTACACAACCAAGTGTGCGGTTAAAATTGGCAAAAACACACACATTTCTTTCCACAGGGCCGTGGGGTGAGACAGGGATGCAGTTTAAGCCCCATCCTCTTCAACATATATATCAACGAATTGGCAAGGGCACTAGAACAGTTTGCAGCACCCGGCCTCACCCTACTAGAATCTGAAGTCAAATGTCTACTGATGATCTGGTGCTTCTGTCACCAACCAAGGAGGGAAAAAAGTATTTGATCCCCTGCTGATTTTGTACGTTTGCCCACTGACAAAGACATGATCAGTCTATAATTTTTATGGTAGGTTTATTTGAACAGTGAGAGACAGAATAACAACAAAAAAATCCAGAAAAATGCATGTCAAAAATGTTATTAATTAATGTGCATTTTAATGAGGGAAATACGTATTTGACCCCTCTGCAAAACGTGACTTAGTACTTGGTGGCAAAACCCTTGTTGGCAATCACAGAGGTCAGACGTTTCTTGTAATTGGCCACCAGGTTTGCACACATCACAGGAGAGATTTTGTCCCACTCCTCTTTGCAGATCTTCTCCAAGTCATTAAGGTTACGAGGCTGACGTTTGGCAACTCAAACCTTCAGCTCCCTCCACAGATTTTCTATGGGATTAAGGTCTGGAGACTGGCTAGGCCACTCCAGGACCTTAATGTGCTTCTTCTTGAGCCACTCCTTTGTTGCCTTGGCCGTGTGATTTGGGTCATTGTCATGCTGGAATACCCATTCACAACCCATTTTCAATGCCCTGGCTGAAGGAAGGAGGTTCTCACCCAAGATTTGACGGTACATGGCCCGTCCATCGTCCCTTTGATGCGGTGAAGTTGTCCTGTCCCTTTAGCAGAAAAACACCCCCAAAGCATAATGTTTCCACCTCCATGTTTGACGGTGGGGATGGTGTTCTTGGGGTCATAGGCAGCATTCCTCCTCCTCCAAACACGGCGAGTTGAGTTGATGCCAAAGAGCTCGATTTTGGTCTCAACTGACCACAACACTTTCACCCAGTTCTCCTCTGAATCATTCAGATGTTCATTGGCAAACTTCAGACGGCCCTGTATATGTGCTTTCTTGAGCAGGGGGACCTTGCGGGCGCTGCAGGATTTCAGTCCTTCACGGCGTAGTGTGTTACCAATTGTTTTATTGGTGACTATGGTCCCAGCTGCCTTGAGATCATTGACCAGATCCTCCCGTGTAGTTCTGGGCTGATTCCTCACCGTTCTCATGATCATTGCAACTCCACGAGGTGAGATCTTGCATGGAGCCCCAGGCCAAGGGAGATTGACAGTTCTTTTGTGTTTCTTCCATTTGCGAATAATCGCACCAACTGTTGTCACCTTCTCACCAAGCTTTTTGGCGATGGTCTTTTAGCCCATTCCAGCCTTGTGTACGTCTACAATCTTGTCCCTGACATCCTTGGAGAGCTCTTTGGTCTTGGCCATGGTGGAGAGTTTGGAATCTGATTGATTGATTGCTTCTGTGGACAGGTGTCTTTTATACAGGTAACAAGCTGAGATTAGGAGCACTCCCTTTAAGAGTGTGCTCCTAATCTCAGCTCGTTACCTGTATAAAACACACCTGGGAGCCAGAAATCTTTCTGATTGAGAGGGGGTCAAATACTTATTTCCCTCATTAAAATGCAAATCAATTTATAACATTTTTGACATGCGTTTTTTGTTGTTATTCTGTCTCTCACTGTTCAAATAAACCTATCATTAAAATCATAGACTGATCATGTCTTTGTCAGTGGGCAAACGTACAAAATCAGCAGGGGATCAAATACTTTTTTCCCTCACTGTAAGCCTACATAAACCTACATACAGTGGGGAAAAAAAGTATTTAGTCAGCCACCAATTGTGCAAGTTCTCCCACTTAAGAAGATGAGAGAGGCCTGTAATTTTCATCATAGGTACACGTCAACTATGACAGACAAAATGAGAGAAAAAAAATCCAGAAAATCACATTGTAGGATTTTTAATGAATTTATTGGCATATGATGGTGGAAAATAAGTATTTGGTCAATAACAAAAGTTTCTCAATACTTTGTTATATACCCTTTGTTGGCAATGACACAGGTCAAACGTTTTCTGTAAGTCTTCACAAGGTTTTCACACACTGTTGCTGGTATTTTGGCCCATTCCTCCATGCAGATCTCCTCTAGAGCAGTGATGTTTTGAGGCTGTCGCTGGGCAACACAGACTTTCAACTCCCTCCAAAGATTTTCTATGGGGTTGAGATCTGGAGACTGGCTAGGCCACTCCAGGACCTTGAAATGCTTCTTACGAAGCCACTCCTTCGTTGCCCGGGCGGTGTGTTTGGGATCATTGTCATGCTGAAAGACCCAGCCACGTTTCATCTTCAATGCCCTTGCTGATGGAAGGAGGGTTTCACTCAAAATCTCACGATACATGGCCCCATTCATTCTTTCCTTTACACGGATCAGTCGTCCTGGTCCCTTTGCAGAAAAACAGCCCCAAAGCATGATGTTTCCAACCCCATGCTTCACAGTAGGTATGGTGTTCTTTGGATGCAACTCAGCATTCTTTGTCCTCCAAACATGACGAGTTTTTACCAAAAAGTTATATTTTGGTTTCATCTGACCATATGACATTCTCCCAATCCTCTTCTGGATCATCCAAATGCACTTCAGACGGGCCTGGACATGTACTGGCTTAAGCAGGGGGACACGTCTCGCACTGCAGGATTTGAGTCCCTGGCGGCGTAGTGTGTTACTGATGGTTGGCTTTGTTAGTTTGGTCCCAGCTCTCTGCAGGTCATTCACTAGGTCCCCCTGTGTGGTTCTGGAATTTTTGCTCACTGTTCTTGTGATCATTTTGACCCCACGGGGTGAGATCTTGCGTGGAGCCCCAGATCGAGGGAGATTATCAGTGGTCTTGTATGTCTTCCATTTCCTAATAATTGCTCCCAAAGTTGATTTCTTCAAACCAAGCTGCTTACCTATTGCAGATTCAGTCTTCCCAGCCTGGTGCAGGTCTACAATTTTGTTTTTTGGTGTCCTTTGACAGCTCTTTGGTCTTGGCCATTGTGAAGTTTGGAGTGTGACTGTTTGAGGTTGTGGACAGGTGTCTATTATACTGATAACAAGTTCAAACAGGTGCCATTAATACAGGTAACGAGTGGAGGACAGAGGAGCCTCTTAAAGAAGAAGTTACAGGTCTGTGAGAGCCAGAAATCTTGCTTGTGTGTAGGTGACCAAATACTTATTTTCCACCATAATTTGCAAATAAATTCATTAAAAATCCTACAATGGGATTTTCTGGAATTTTTTTTCTCAATTTGTCTGTCATCGTTGACGTGTACCTATGATGAAAATTACAGGCCTCTCTCATCTTTTTAAGTGGGAGAACTTGCACAATTGGTGGCTGACTAAATACTTTTTTTCCCCACTGTAAGTCTACATAAACATAAACCTACATAAACCTACATAAACTTACATAAACATATGCCATAACTATCCATAACTGGTTCTGTCAGTCTGCAACAGATTACCCTTTGTCTGATCCCCTCTGAGTCATTTAAATATTTAATAGTTAGAGGGTGTGTGTGTGTGTGTGTGTGTGTGTGTGTGTGTGTGTGTGTGTGTATGTGTGTGTTGCTACAGCATGAAAGTGAATAGGAAAGTCCACTGACAATTAGTTACAGTTAGAATTGCTGGAATGGTGCTTCTACCATGTTGTGCTTCTACCATGTTGTGCTGCTACCATGTTGTTGTCATGTTGTGTTGCTACCAGGCTATGTTGTCATGTGTTGCTGCCATGCTAAGTTGTTGTCTTAGGTCTCTCTTTATGTAGTGTTGTGGTGTCGCTCTTGTTGTGATGTGTGTTTTGTCCTATGTTTTTATTTTTAATCCCAGCCCCGTCCCAGCAGGAGGCCTTTTTGCCTTTTGGTAGGCCGTCATTGTAAATAAGAATTTGTTCTTAACTGACTTGCCTAGTTAAATAAAGGTTAAATAAATTAAATAAATAATTCAATTATCTTTTCACAGAATGACAAGAGGTTCAATCTTTCTTTGCTTGATCCAGTCTTGACTGAAATGAATTAAGCATTGAGTTGATGGAACCATGCTGCCCCTCACAACAACTCCATAGAATTAGAATAACTAGAATGGAAAATCATGTCTCCTTGACATGAAGCAGGTTGACGTTTATTGTCATGAATCTTTCCTTGGAGGCAGAACTGAGCGATTTCCGCTAGATGGGCCACCTGCAAAGTCAAAATGGGCTATATCGTAAAAATTAATGCAAAACAAAAATGTGCTTTGTGGCTGTGCCAGCTAGTGACCACTCTGCAGAGCTGCCCCCAGTACATGAGTCATCCCAGTAAATGCCAACCTTCTGACTTGAATGGGGATGTTCGTTCTAACGATTCTATTTTTATGAATAGCTCCATAAATCAGTCCCATTTCTCATTAGTATTGTGATGCCATACTTCCACGTCTCAAGAAAGAGCCTGGAAATCAAGGTTCATTTGTCATGAATTCAGGAGGGTTACATTCCCAACGTGCCAAGTAAGTAAACATACTGCTTTGTTCTCTACACTCGAATGGAGTTTGACATGAAAACACGTTTGGATGGGTATGTTAACAACATGATTCATCAGGGGGGAAACTTTCACTGGGGACGGGGGACGGGGGACATATTCTGAAATAGCATTTTGTCCCCCCCAGTTTTATCATTTGAATGTGATACAAAACAAGGCGACGGTGTGCTTTAGGACCATGCAGATGCCTCAGAGCGGTCGGGTAGGCTGTTTGGAGTGTTTATCCGACTGGATTAAAAAATAAATAAATGTCCCCCCTCCACTTCTAAAACCAAAGTTGCGCCCCTGTGATTTATAACAGGGCTGGGTGGTAAGGAAACAAAACCCGAAGCAGATGTAACTTCTATAGGAAAACAGCCCTAATGTTGGAAACAAACATCATTATGTTGTCATCCAGAATCACATTTATTTATTTTTCAAGCTATAGCACAACATTTTTTACATACAGCAGGTTTTTAAAGGACCAAAGAGTTTGGTCTGCTTTGTGTTTTCATTTTTGACATGGAAAATATATCACGATGCTGGTATCGTCAGAGCCCTAATTCACAAGAGGCATAGATAGATAGGACTCTCCTGCTTGGGAGTTTGTGTGTTTGTGTTTATCCTTGAGTACAAATGTGTTTCTTCTTGTTGTGAGTTGACATGTGTGTAGTTCTGCCTGCATCCCAGAGCCAGGCACAGTAGTTTGACGGGACATCATTAGATCACTGCAGTGTGTATCTATGAGTCACACACACACACACACACTCACACTCACACTCACACTCACACTCACACTCACACTCACACTCACACTCACACTCACACACACACACACACACACACACACACACACACACACACACACACACACACACACACACACACACACACACACACACACACTCACACTCACACACACTCACACACACACACACACTCACACACACAAATGTAGCTGGATGGACATCTGACTGACAGGAGTGTGTGAGAAGGAGTGAGAGGCTGAGCTTGAGTCACGAGACGAGACGAGATGAGATGAACCAAGGACGTTATGGACATTGCTCTGTACTTTATGGTCGTAAGTTTATCCAGTAAGAGAGATGATTTGTATTTATTAACATTATACAACATTGGACTGTAAGATCTGGGTTAACTGTTATAGAAAGGAGATGGACTACTGCATAGATAGCTATACCTAGAGTCAACTATTCCATATTATAAACTGGGTGGTTCCAGCCCTGAATGCTGATTGGCTGACAGCCGTGCTATATCAGACCGTATACCACGGGTATGACAAAACATTTATTTTTACTGCTCTAATTACGTTGGTAACCAGTTTATAATAGCAATAAGGCACCTTGTGGGTTTGTGGTATACGGCCAATATACCACACCCAATTATTGCTTAAGTATGACCACGAACAGTAGGCCTCGTAAGAGCTCATCAAGGTTAATTAACTCTTAGTGAGAGAGAGAGCATTACTGTGTGTGTCCACCGTCTACTACCTACTGTAGAAGTTCTGTAATTCCCCCATCAGCGTCCACTGGATGTGTAGGAGGTGTTGTATGTCATTGTCCTTCTAGACCTGTCTGCTGCCTTTGATACTGTGAACCATCAGATCCTCCTCTCCACCCTCTCCGAGCTGGGCATCTCCGGCGCGGCTCACTCTTGGATTGCGTCCTACCTGACCGGTTGCTCCTACCAAGTGGCGTGGCGAGAAGCTGTCTCCGCACCACGTGCTCTCACCACTGGTGTCCCCCAGGGCTCAGTTCTGGGCCCTCTCCTATTCTCGCTATACACCAAGTCACTTGGCTCTGTCATATCCTCACATGGCCTCTCCTATCATTGCTACGCAGACGACACACAACTAATCTTCTCCTTTCCCCCTTCTGATAACCAGGTGGCGAATCGCATCTCTGCATGTCTGGCAGACATATCAGTATGGATGACGGATCACCACCTCAAGCTGAACCTTGGCAAGACGGCGCTGCTCTTCCTCCCGGGGAAGGACTGCCCGTTCCATGACCTCGCCATCACGGTTGACAACTCCGTTGTGTCCTCCTCCCAGAGTGCGAAGAGCCTTGGCGTGACCCTGGACAACACCCTGTCGTTCTCCGCTAACATCAAGGCGGTGACCCGATCCTGTAGGTTCATGCTCTACAACATTCGGAGAGTATGACCCTGCCTTACACAGGAAGCGGCACAGGTCCTAATCCAGGCACTTGTCATCTCCCGTCTGGATTACTGCAACTCGCTGTTGGCTGGGCTCCCTGCCTGTGCCATTAAACCCCTACAACTCATCCAGAATGCCGCAGCCTGTCTGGTGTTCAACCTTCCCAAGTTCTCTCACGTCACCCCGCTCCTCCGCACACTACACTGGCTTCCAGTTGAAGCTCGCATCTGCTACAAGACCATGGTGCTTGCCTACGGAGCTGTGAGGGGAACGGCACCTCCGTACCTTCAGGCTCTGATCAGTCCCTACACCCAAACGAGGGCATTGCGTTCATCCACCTCTGGCCTGCTGGCTCCCCTACCTCTGCTGAAGCACAGTTCCCGCTCAGCCCAGTCAAAACTGTTCGCTGCTCTGGCACCCCAATGTTGGAACAAGCTCCCTCACGACGCCAGGACAGCGGAGTCACTCACCACCTTCCGGAGACATTTGAAACCCCACCTCTTTAAGGAACACCTGGGATAGGATAAAGTAATCCTTCTAACCCCCCCCCCCCCCCACCCCAAAATAAATAAATAATAATAATAATAATAATAATAATAATAATTGTAAAGTGGTTATCCCACTGGCTATAAGGTGAATGCACCAATTTGTAAGTCGCTCTGGATAAGAGCGTCTGCTAAATGACGTAAATGTAAATAACAATATATATTTTACGCCATTTAGCAGACATTTTTATCCAAAGCGATTTACAGGCACGCGTGCATACATTTTATGTATGGTTGGTCGCGGGAATCGAACCCACTATCCTGACATTGCAAACACCATGCCCTACCCACTGAGCTACAGAGGACCACATGTAGTCCAGTAAAATATGTTTTGTACAGTCGAAATCCTATCAGTCAGCGATGTTGTGTCTGACTATGCATGTCTCTGGATTTTCAACAGCACAACCTCTGTCACTATTGGTCGGAGGTGTCATGAACGGTTCCGCGTATCGCCACAACTGGTGTGTGTTCGGTACGCCTTTAAGCATCACTGGTGTGTAGGTGGTGGTATGTGTGATTATGCGTGACTCCATGCTGTTATGTAGTATGGTAGACTCCATATCAATTAGAGGTACCATGTACAATTCCGCACATCGCCACAACTGGTGTCAGCCTCACTCACCCTGAGGAAGGAGTCCAGCGCTCCGTTCTCCATGAACTCGGTGATGATGAGCACGGGGCAGCTGCGGGTCAGCACGCCCTCCAGCCGGATTACATTGGGGTGGTCAAACTGGCCCATGATTGACGCTTCGCCAAGGAAGTCCCGCCTCTGGCGCTCCGTGTAGCCCGCCTTCAGCGTCTTAATGGCCACCACCGCCTCGCGGCGCCCGGGCTGCTTCAGGCGCCCGCGGCACACCTCCCCGAATTCACCTGGGTGGAGGGTTGGGTGGAAGGGGTTGGGAGAGGAGGGGAGTGGGGGTTGTAAGGAAGGGAGGGGGGAGTGGAGGAAGAGGGAGGAGGGAGAGGAGGAGGAGTGAGGGAGCATTACTGGTTGAACCGAAGAGGAGGAAGAGGAGGAGGAGTGAGGGAGCATTACTGGTTGGGATGTGGGTTTAGCTGTGAAGGAGAAAGAGTGAATGAGGAAGGTAGGAAAAGAGAGAGACAGGAAACTTAGGGGTCTGAGAGGTTGGGGAGGGATGGAGAGAAGGAAAGATCGACCTGCGACCGGGAGTGGAGCCTGGGACCGGAAGAGGGGGAGAGGGAATGGATGAGGAGCCTGGGACCGGTGGAGGGGGAGAGGGAACGGATGAGGAGCCTGGGGGTTTTGGTACCTTGGTGAAAAGTTGTTTGTTTATAAAGGAAAAAGAGAGAACAAAAACGGGTCACAACTCCTGCAGCTCTGTCGCACGCTGGGTAAGTACATAGTCAATGGTAGGCTTCGAGGGGACTCCTATGGTAGGTACAACTATAGCTCATCTCTTGGCAGTAGTACTGTAGACTACTTTATCACTGACCTCAACCCAGAGTCTCTCAGAGCGTTCACAGTCAGCCCACTGACACCCCTATCAGACCACAGCAAAATCACAGTCTACTTGAACAGAGTAATACTCAATCATGAGGCATCAAAGCCAAAGGAACTGAATAATATTAAGAAATGCTATAGATGGAAGTAAAGTAGTGTCGAAACCTACCAAAAAACAATTAGGCAACAACAAATTAAATCAATTTTAGACAATTTCCTGGACAAAACGTTCCACTGTAATAGTGAAGGTGTAAACTTGGCAGTAGAAAACCTAAACAGTATATTTGACCTCTCAGCTCCCCCATCAAATCTAAAAATCTCTAACAGAAAAACGAAGAAAAGTAACAACAGTGACAAATGGTTTGATGAAAAATGCAAAAACCTAAGAAAGAAATTGAGAAACCTATCCAACCAAAAACATAGAGACCCAGAAAACCTGAGCCTACACCTTCACTATGGTGAATCACTAAAACAATACAGAAATACACTACGGAAAAAGAAAGAACAGCATGTCAGAAATCAGCTCAATGTAATTGAAGAATCCATAGACTCTAACCACTTCTGGGAAAATAGGAAAACACTAAACAAACAACAACACCAAGAGCTATCTTTCCCAACATGGAGATGTATGGGTAAACCACTTCTCCAATCTTTTTGGCCCTATAACAAAGAACAAACAGCAAAAACATTTACATGAACAAATGCAAATCTTATAAATTTGTTGATTTCAAAAAAGCTTTTGACTCAATTTGGCATTGGGGTCTGCTATACAAATTGATGGAAAGTGGGGTTGGGGGAAAAACATACGACATTATAAAATCCATGTACACAAACAACAAGTGTGCGGTTAAAATTCGTAAAAACACACACATTTCTTTCCACAGGGCTGTGGGTTGAGACAGGGATGCAGTTTAAGCCCTACCCTCTTCAACATATATATCAACGAATTGGCGAGGGCACTAGAACAGTCTGCAGCACCCGGCCTCACCCTACTAGAATCTGAAGTCAAATGTCTGTTTGCTGATGATCTGGTGCTTCTGTCACCAACCAAGGAGGGCCTACAGCAGCACCTAGATCTTCTGCACAGATTATGTCAGACCTGGGCCCTGACAGTAAATCTCAGTAAGACAAAAATAATGGTGTTCCAAAAAAGGTCCAGTTGCCAGGACCACAAATACAAATTCCATCTAGACACCGTTGCCCTAGAGCACACAAAAAACTATACATACCTCGGCCTAAACATCAGCGCCACAGGTAACTTCCACAAAGCTGTGAACAATCTGAGAGACAAGGCAAGAAGGGCCTTCTATGCCATCAAAAGGAACATAAAATTCGACATACCAATTAGGATCTGGCTAAAAATACTTGAATCAGTTATATAACCCATTGCCCTTTATGGTTGTGAGGTCTGGGGTCCGCTCACCGACCAAGAATTCACAAAATGGGACAAACACCAAATTGAGACTCTGCATGCAGAATTCAGCAAAAATATCCACAGTGTACAACGAAAAACACCAAATAATGCATGCAGAGCAGAATTAGGCCGATACCCGCTAATGATCAAAATCCAGAAAAGAGCCGTTAAATTCTATAACCACTTAAAAGGAAGCGATTCCCAAACCTTCCATAACAAAGCCATCACCTACAGAGAGATGAACTTGGAGAAGAGTCCCCTAGGTAAACTGGTCCTGGGGCTCTGTTCACAAACACAAACAGACCCCACAGAGCCCCAGGACAACAACAACACAATTTGACCCAACCAAATCATGAGAAAACAAAAAGAGAATTACTTGACACATTGGAAAGAATTAACAAAAAAACAGAGCAAACTAGAATGCTATTTGGCCCTAAACAGAGAGTACACAGTGGCAGAATACCTGACCACTGTGACTGACCCAAACTTAAGGAAAGCTTTGACTATGTACAGACTCAGTGAGCATTGCTATTGAGAAAGGCCGCCGTAGGCAGACCTGGCTCTCAAGAGAAGACAGGCTATGTGCACACTGCCCACAAAATGAGGTGGAAACTGAGCTGCACTTCCTAACCTCCTGCCAAATGTATGACCATATTAGAGACACATATTTCCCTCAGATTACAGAGATCCACAAAGAATTAGAAAACAAACCCAATTTTGATAAACTCCCTTATCTACTGGGTGAAAAACCACAGTGTGCCATCACAGCAGCAAGATTTGTGACCTGTTGCCACAAGAAAAGGTCAACCAGTGAAGAACAAACACCATTGTAAATACAACCCATATTTATGTTTATTTATTTTCCCATTTGTACTTTAACTATTTGCACATTGTTACAACACTGTTTATATACATAATATGACATTTGAAATGTCTTTATTCTTTTGGAACTTCTGAGTGTAATGTTTACTGTTAATATTTATTGTTTATTTCACTTTTGTTTACTATCTACTTCACATGCTTTAGCAATGTTAACATACGTTTCCCATGACAATAAAGCCCTAAAATTGAATTGAATTGAAAGAAAGAAAGGAGCAGATGGTTCAAGGTGAAGTTAGGAGAAAGACCACATGTTCTCGGAGAAGAAACAGCAGATTTGGTGGATAACAGAAGCGAAGGAGAAGTTGTTTCACTGACGCCTCCCCACACATCCCCCCTCAACAACCCCCTCAACAACCCCTGCCCCTACTCTGAAAACACACACTGCCCCCTCAACACACACTCCTCCCACCCAACACACATCCTGTTCAACCAACATCCCCCCATCCCCAATATCCCCTATCCCCCCCAACATCCCCCCCTCCCCCCAGCACCCCCCCTCCCCCAACATCCCCCTCCCCCAGCACCACTCCCTCCCAAAACCCTGCCCTCTGAACACCCCACTTCAACACCTAGCATTGTTGGTTACCTGCACCAATGACCTCCTCAATCTTCACACACGAGATGTCAATCTCCTTGGCAAACTCATGGACTGCCTCATTGGGGTCCTCATAAGTGAACGGATCAATGTACACTTTCACCCCCGGAGAAACTAGAGAGATAGACCCAAAGAGATGGAGACCAAATGAAGAGGGGACTGCATCAGATATTCTTGAATACACACATTCATCAGATATGCATGACACTGGCAGTTTATTGTTGTTGTGTTCCAATGCGGCATTATTAACTAATACAGTATGAATGTAATCAAATTTGATGCATGAACAGCAGTTGGAAATATCTATCACACAGTTCTTTGAGTCTTGAAGAGCGAAGAGCCAGGGAGTCTGCTGCACTTTGGGGTTTCATAAACCACCCAATCTAGATAATCATGGTTTCATTGAGCAAATGCAGTTTCCTGCTTTGGTCAGGTGATTGGATAATTGATTAAATCAGGTGGTTTACTGTCCTGTTTTTAACAAAGGACCACAGAAAGGCGCAGCTCTCCAAGTCTGCACGCACGCACAACATGCACTCACACACGCGCAGGCACACACACGTACACACACACACACACACACAACCCCCTCCCCCAACACACACACACATACACACACACAACCCCCTCCCCAACACACACACACACACACACAACCCCAACACACATATACACACACACACACACACACACAACCCCCCTCCCCCAACACACACACACACAACCCCAACACACATATACACACACATACACACACACACACACACAACCCCTCCCCCAACACACACACACAACACACATATACACACACACACACAACCCCCCTCCCCCAACACACACACACACAACACACATATACACACACACACACAACCCCCCTCCCCCAACACACACACACACAACACACATATACACACACACACACAACCCCCTCCCCCAACACACACACACAACCCCAACACACACACACACACACACACACACACACACACAACCCCAACACACACACACACACACACACACACACCCCCCTCCCCCAACACACATATACACACACACACACACACACACACACACACAACACCCTCCCCCACACACACACACACACACACACACACACACACACACACAACCCCCTCCCCCAACACACATATACACACACACACACACACACACACACACACACACACACACACACACACCCTCCCCTCCCCCTCCCCCCCCTCCCCCCCCCCCCCTCCCTCCCCTCCCCTCCCCCCAGGACTCACCGTACTGCTGTAGTTTCTCTGTGTACTCCAGCTCCGAACCGCTGTGTTGCTTCCTGCAAACAAGGACCACACACGCACAATCACATTCACATGATCAATCCTCTGTCTTGGCAGGTACTCCACAGTAGATACACAGGCTGCTTTCAAATAACAAGCAGAAGATAGTAGATTGTCTGCAGACAGTCGGGACTGGAAGAATGGAACAATGCTCAGGGTGGCTTAAGCCTTTCTAAGGTCCTTTTGAGGATTCAAGTACCCAAGATACCAAACAATGACCAAACATTAGAAAATAATGACTAAAAAGGCCTGTTGGATAAATAGATATATAAGTCAAACACTTACCGAGAGCAGACTATGGCAATGACCACAAGGGCGACGATGACTACGAGACCGGCGGACGCTGAGCCCACGATGAGAGGCAGCTGGTCCTGCACCGACTTCTGAGGGTCACCTAAAGGTAATCGGAGAAATAATAAACAAAGAATAACACCTGGAATGTCTCTGAATAAATTCTTAAAGAAACAGCTAGTGAAATATGGAGGCAGATTCATGGCAAAACAAATAATGGGATGTGCATTGTATTCCAGTCTGTGTATTGTTTTTTTATTTAAACACAATAAATACATGTCATTACGAAAAGCAATGCACAGTAAAAAAATATATAAAAAAATAACATGGATATTGAAAAACAATACTCCAATATTAATTTGACTTCAATGTTTTTATTTGTATTCATCTGCTACCATAATATGCTACCCTGTGTATATAGCCAAGTTGTGTATTTATTCCTTGTGTTATTCTTCCCCCCCCAAAAAATTTTTTTTCATTTATTTTCTGCATTGCTGGGAAGAGCCCGTAAAAAAAAAGCACAGCTCCTTGAAATAGCTTGTTCAGTGTTCTTTCACTGCTTGGAAGGATTGTACTGATTAAAGATAACATAGAAAAGATTTGAAACACTGGTGAATAAAAAGATGAGGCATTAGCAACGGTGAAGGACAATGATAAACAGTGAAGGGACAGAAGGGAAGAGAGAGAGACAATGAATTAGTGAAGGAGGAAAAGGAGAGAGAAGGAGAGAGAGAGGGAAAGAGAGAGAGCGAGACAGACACAGATCACAGAGAGATAGAGAAAGAGAGAGACAATGAATTAGTGAAGGCAGAGGAGGAGGAGGAGGAGAGAGAGGGAGAGAGAGAGATAATTAATTAGTGAAGGCGGAGGAGGAGGAGGAGAGAGAGGGAAAGAGAGAGAGAGAGAGAAAGAGAGAGAGAGAGAGAAAGACAGAGAGAGAAAGAGAGAGAGAGAGAGAGAGAGAGAGAGAGAGAGAGAGAGAGAGAGAGAGAGAGAAAGACAGAGAGAGAGACACAGAACACATATGAACACAGAGAGATAGAAAGAGAGTGACAATTAAGTAGCGAAAGTGGAGAAACAAAATACCGTACTGTGTATTGAGGTGCTGAAGTCCATAGGGATGCTGTAGCGGCCGTAGCCGGCCACGGTGCGAGCCCGGACCTGGACCACGTAGGGAGTGGCGACCCTCAATCCCTCCACACGGACTGAGCTGTGCTGGGCCGTCACCGTGTGAGACATGGCCTGGCCCTGTGGAACACATCAATCAATCACATGTATTTATGAAGCCCTTTTTACATCAGCAGTTGTCACATGCTTTTACAGTAACACAGCTTAGACCAGTGGTTTTTCAAAGTTGGAGGTCCCCAGAAATTCTGGCGGAAAAAATGGGGTCCCCTGGCTTAGACTTGTTGGATTCTAGCTTGAAATATACTTATTCATGTTACCATACTATAACTTGTTGATTACTTTATATGTATAAGGAATGTGTATGTTGGGGGTCAAGGAAGGGTAAAGAGGAACTTTTATCTGTTCTATTTATATCTGTAAATTAACCAATGAAATCAAGCCACACCCGGCCATGATTACAGACACCTGTGTGTCCTTTGAAACTATATAAACTAATGACCTGCAGTGTTTGTCATTATACCCTGATGAAGACGTAGATTATTAAATTATTGCATCTGAGCTCCTAGAGTGTGAGGCTCTCCTTTTCTTTTTAAAGGGTCATGACAATACCACTAAGAGGAACCTACTGTGTTTCTGCCTAACAACAGAGAAGGAGTGTCTAGCTTAGACATGCAAGGAGATGACTCCGCCTAGTTGGAAGGTATAAATATGTGCTTGTGTGACTTGTACAGTGAGGGAAAAAAGTACTTGATCCCCTGCTGATTTTGTAAGTTTGCCCACTGACAAAGACATGATCAGTCTATAATTGTAATGGTAGGTTTATTTGAACAGTGAGAGACAGAATAACAACAACAAAAATCCAGAAAAACGCATGTCAAAAATGTTATAAATTGATTTGCATTTTAATGAGGGAAATAAGTATTTGACCCCTCTGCAAAACATGACTTAGTACTTGGTGGCAAAACCCTTGTTGGCAATTACAGAGGTCAGACGTTTCTTGTAGTTGGCCACCAGGTTTGCACACATCTCAGGAGGGATTTTGTCCCACTCCTCTTTGCAGATTTTCTCCAAGTCATTAAGGTTTCGAGGCTGACGTTTGGCAACTCGAACCTTCAGCTCCCTCCACAGATTTTCTATGGGATTAAGATCTGGAGACTGGCTAGGCCACTCCAGGACCTTAATGTGCTTCTTCTTGAGCCACTCCTTTGTTGCCTTGGCCGTGTGTTTTGGGTCATTGTCATGCTGGAACACCCATCCACGACCCATTTTCAATGCCCTGGCTGAGGGAAGGAGGTTCTAACCCAAGATTTGACGGCACATGGCCCCGTCCATCGTCCCTTTGATGCGATGAAGTTGTCCTGTCCCCTTAGCAGAAAAACACCCCCAAAGCATAATGTTTCCACCTCCATGTTTGACGGTTGGGATGGTGTTCTAGGCAGCATTCCTCCTCCTCCAAACATGGCGAGTTGAGTTGATGCCAAAGAGCTCCATTTTGGTCTCATCTGACCACAACACTTTCACCCAGTTCTCCTCTGAATCATTCAGATGTTCATTGGCAAACTTCAGACGGGCCTGTATATGTGCTTTCTTGAGCAGGGGGACCTTGCGGGCGCTGCAGGATTTCAGTCCTTCACGGCGTAGTGTGTTACCAATTGTTTTCTTGGTGACTATGGTCAAGGCTGCCTTGAGATCATTGACAAGATCCTCCCGTGTAGTTCTGGGCTGATTCCTCACCGTTCTCATGATCATTGCAACTCCACGAGGTGAGATCTTGCATGGAGCCCCAGGCCAAGGGAGATTGACAGTTCTTTTGTGTTTCTTCCATTTGTGAATAATCGCACCAACTGTTGTCACCTTCTCACCAAGCTGCTTGGCGATGGTCTTGTAGCCCATTCCAGCCTTGTGTAGGTCTACAATCTTGTCCCATGGCATCCTTGGAGAGCTCTTTGGTCTTGGCCATGGTGGAGAGTTTGGAATCTGATTGATTGATTGCTTCTGTGGACAGGTGTCTTTTATACAGGTAACAAGCTGAGATTAGGAGCACTCCCTTTAAGAGTGTGCTCCTAATCTCAGCTCGTTACCTGTATAAAAGACACCTGGGAGCCAGAAATCTTTCTGATTGAGAGGGGGTCAAATACTTATTTCCCTCATTAAAATGCAAATCAATTTATAACATCTTTGACATGCGTTTTTCTGGATTTTTGTTGTTGCTATTCTGTCTCTCACCGTTCAAATAAACCTACCATTAAAATTATAGACTGATCATTTCTTTGTCAGTGGGCAAACTTACAAAATCAGCAGGGGATCAAATAGTTTTTTCCCTCACTGTATGTTGTCTTTGCAGCTGTATGACCCTGTGGGTGAATAAACTTGGTTTGAGCTTTTCCTAGTCGTCCGTTTGAGTTTTTACTCTGTTTGTTCAGAACCTAACAGACTGAAATCAGAAGCAGAGGCTAAGAAAAACTCCCCAGATGGAAAAAACACATCAAGGAACTCAGCAACACATCTATTACAATAGAAAACATGGTAAACACTTTGTTCTTTTTTTAAGGGACAGCGCTCACTTGATGTACACTACCAGTCAAAGGTTTGGACACACCTACTCATTCAAGGGTTTTTCTTTATTTTTGCAATTTTCTACATTGTAGAATAATAGTGAAGCCATCAAAACTATGAAATAACACATATGGAATCATGTAGTAACCAAAAAAGTGTTAAACAAATCAAAATATATTTTAGATTTTAGATTCTTCAAAGTAGCCACCCTTTGCCTTGATGACAGCTTTGCACACTCTTGGCATTCTCTCAACCAGCTTCATGAGGAATGCTTTTCCAACAGTCTTGAAGGAGTTCCCACATATGCTGAGCACTTGTTGGCTGCTTTTCCTTCACTCTGCGATCCAACTCATCCCAAACCATCTCAATTGGGTTGAGGTCGGGTGATTGTGGAGGCCAGGTCATCTGATGCACCACTCCATCACTCTCCTGCTTGGTCAAATAGCCCTTACACAGCCTGGAGGTGTGTTTTGGGTCATTGTCCTGTTGAAAAACAAATAATAGTCCCACTAAGCGCAAACCAGATGGGATGGCGTATCGCTGCATAATGCTGTGGTAGCCATGCTGGTTAAGTGTGCCTTGAATTCTAAATAAATCACAGACAGTGTCACCAGCAAAGCACCCCCACACCATCTCCTCCATTCTTCACTGTGGGAACCACACATGCGGAGATCATCCGTTCACCTACTCTGCGTCTCACAAAGACACGGCGGTTGGAACCAAAAATCTCACATTTGGACTCATCAGACCAAAGGACAGATTTCCACTGGTCTAATGTCCATTGCTCGTGTTTCTTGGCCCAAGCAAGTCTCTTCTTCTTATTGGTGTCCTTTAGTAGTGGTTTCTTTGCAGCAATTCGACAATGAAGGCCTGATTCACACAGTCTCCTCTGAACAGTTGATGTTGAGACGTGTCTGTTACTTGAACTCTGTGAAGCATTTATTTGGGCTGCAATCTGAGGCTGGTAGCTCTAATGAACTTGTCCTCTGCAGCAGAGGTAACTCTGGGTCTTCCTTTCCTGTGGCGGTCCTCATGAGAGCCAGTTTCATCATAGCGCTTGATGGTTTTTGTGACTGCACCTGAAGAAACTTTCAAAGTTCTTGAAATTTTCCAGATTGACTGACCTTCATGTCTTAAAGTAATGATGGACTGTCGTTTCTCTTTGCTTATTTGAGCTGTTCTTGACATAATATGGACTTGGTCTTTTACCGAATAGGGCTATCTTCTGTATACCACTCCTTACCTTGTCACAACACAACTGATTGGCTCAAATGCATTAAGAAGGAACAAAATTCCACAAATTAACAAGGCACACCTGTTAATTGAAATGCATTCCAGGTGACTACGTCATGAAGGTGGTTGAGAGAATGCCAAGAGTGTGCAAAGCTGTCATCAAGGCAAAGGGTGGCTACTTTGAAGAATCTCAAATATAAAATATATTTTGATGTGTTTAACACTTTTTTGGTTACTCCGTGATTCCATTTGTGTTATTTTATTGTTTTAACGTCTTCACTATTATTCTACAATCTAGAAAATAGTACAAATAAAGAAAAACCCTGGAATTAATAGGTGTGTCCAAACTTTTGACTGGTACTGTAGTCGAGTGTATTTGGTTCATATTATTTTTTATAGGAGCAGCATGCCTATGTCCATGCTGACATGATGCTGTTGAAGAAAACACTACACAGCTGCATCAAGTGAGTGCTAACCTGTGGAATGCCAAACAACTCTTCCACCCATCTCCATCAGACAGGACACATATGCCATATTCATTTTCAAACATATTTCGTACAAGGGTTTTCTCTCCAGTGGCTCGTCAAAATGAAGGTACTGAGTAAATGTTTACTTCAGTGAATCATGGTTGAATTAGAGAACAGGAGGAGTGGGCTCCACACCATAGACAGATCTGGGACCAGGCTAGATAATTCTGACAATGGCAATAGGAGTGGGCTACACACCATAAACAGATCTGGGACCAGGCTAGATAATTCTGACAATGGCAATAGGAGTGGGCTACACACCATAAACAGATCTGGGACCAGGCTAGATAATTCTGACAATGGCAATAGGAGTGGGCTATACACCATAAACAGATCTGGGACCAGGCTATAAAACAGTGCCTTACCCTTTCGTAGTACTTAATCTCGTAATCTAGGATAACCCCGTTGGGTTTCTCTGGGGGCAGCCAGGACAGGCTGAGTGTGTCTGATGTGGACTTCATCAGGTGCACTGTGGGTATTGCTGACGGTGCTGTGATTGGACAATAAAAATGGGTGACGTTAATACAAATAAAAAATTAAGCTTTCATGTTGAATATGTTAAGAGTATTTTTGTTACACTGTATAAATGAAATAAGTGTACACGCTCTTAATCTAGCATTGTTTATGATTATCTCACTTCTTACCATGACATTTATCTGTGACATTTCAGTTTATTGATTTGGTACTAAGCTGAAATGACACATACTGAGTCCATAAACTGAGGCAAAGCATCAGTACTGATCACAAGATGAGGCAGTAAAAGTAACTGCCATTGTAAGATGCAGCTAGCCTGAGTTGAGTGGTAAAGTTGAGTGGTGATGTTAAGTGGTAGCTAGCTATTGTACTTACAGTGGTGACCTTGAGTGTCGTGGAGTGAGGTGATAGTGAGTGACGATATCAAGTATTAATGTTGAGTGCAGCTAACGTTAAGTGCTAGCAAAGTGCTATGGAGATACCCACCGGCCTGGTTGGTGGTGATGTTAACGGTGGCGTAGCGTGGCGCGCCGGGGCTCTTCCCAGAGACGCCGTTGACCGCCTGGATCTCGAAGCTGTAGCGGGTATGAGCCTGCAGGTTCCTCATCACCACCTTCTTCTGGGTCAGGCCCAGTCGTCGCGGCGATATGTCCACGTTGTCATCGCAGCGCGTGCACGGGCTCCGGTCTCGCAGACACTTCTTGCACACAACGTTGTAGATGACGTCATCCCGCCCGCCGGCGTCCAGCGGCTCTTCCCATTCCAGGGAGATGGAAGTCTCGTTCACGGTGGAGATGACATTCTGAGGTGGTGAGGGCACGGCTGGACAGAAACACCACAGACGGGTTAGTGACGTCCTCTGAACACTGTTTATAGAGGCTAATACTGTAGAACCTCACTGTTAAAACCATACTCTTAGAACCCCACTCTTAGAACCCCACTCTTAGAACCCCACTCTTAGAACCCCACTATTGAAGGGGTAAATTATTGAGTTTATGATTAGCTTACGAAGATCCCCATTAGTCCATTAGTGCTTATCTTCCTGGGTCCATACAGTTCACAGAATTGTTCTGTTTCTGCTGGAGAGATATGACCTCCAGCACACAATTAAACAAATAGACTTCATCCATATTTTATATAACATGTTCATTCCATGCATGACTTCAACATTATAATTAATGGAACTTAAATCAGTATCCATGAAATACCAATGGGAGTTAATTCCATAAAGTAGAAATAGGTTATGTTATACATGACAACATAAATAGCAGTATTCATATAGAGAATATAAACCACATCCATGCCACGCATGACTTAATCATTACTAATCAGGACTTAAACATTACTATTCATGAAACATTGATTCATTACCCATAAAATAGAAAATATCTGAATTTCAATGCTTGTATCTATGGCACAGTGGTGCATGATACTGTATATCATCCAATTACAGAGGCTGAGGGGTAATCTAACCCCAACCCCTCTCTAAGCAGATCCAGACAACAACACTTCTGCAGCAACACACTTCAAGGAAATGCTTTCAGCGTGTCTCAGTTCACACATCTCAACCAGCTCAGTTCAGCTCCTCTGCCTGTTCACCCTGAGTGGAGTGTGTTTTCCCCCATGCTCTGTCCTATCCAATTAGACTGACACAGTTTGGAGTATGGCCTCATCTAATTGGGCACACAGTCTGAAATGCTGGGCTCCCACAGAGAGCCCGAGCTGGCCCGAGCCGAGCTTTCTAGTACAACACCCTCGGTCCCTTGCAAAACATGAGCTGCCTGGACCGGCACAAGCTCTGACAGGCTACAGGGGAAGTATGGAGCCCAGATGTTCTATGAGGATAATGGCACACAGAATTCTGGACAAGGAGAGTCGGTTGATAGTCATATAGGCTTGGTCACAGTCCATGTATGTCATGTCAGTGAAAAAAGGTATTGGTTGTTAGGCTATGTCACAATTATCTGAGGTCAGCAAAGCGTTGTCTGTAGAAACAACCATGTAGGCATTCAGTTGAACACTATACCTACCTGTACTGACACTTACACCCTAGTGGCTCTTGACACATATGGGCTGGTTTCCCAGACACAGATTAAGTGTAGCCATAGACGAAATAGCATGCTCAATGGGGAATCTCCATTCAGCGTACACTTCAGTCCACGATTTGGCCCAGTCTGAGTCCAGTAAACCATCCCAATGAATATCTACAGCCAATGACAACTGCTGAGAAAAAGCTACGCGCTTGACTTACTGGTGCAGGCTGAGTCCGGAGAGTCACTGTCGGCACGGTAGAAGCCATTTTGGCATGGGCAGATGTTGGCCCCCCTGGAGCTGGTGCGACTGTTGGGGGGGCAGGGGTAACATGAGTCCTCCCCATGCTTGTACTTGAATGACCCGGGGGTACACGCTATACGGGAAAGACAGAAACAAAAGGGACAGTCAGAACACTGTCAATGTCAATAAAGCACAAAACCAAACCAAGGTTGGCCACACACTACTATCTCAGTCCGGCTGGGGTTGACATTTGTGACAACAACCTAACTCTTGGAGTTAGAGAGAGAGAGGAGCTAGTCAGTCCAAATCCTTCAAACCATAATGTCACACTAGACTATCTCTGTCTGGGTGGGGTTGAAATATGTGAGGGAGACCTAACTCTGTAGCTCAGCTGGTAGAGCACGGCGCTTGTAACGCCAAGGTAGTGGGTTCGATCCCCGGGACCACCCATACGTAAAAATGTATGCACGCATGACTGTAAGTCGCTTTGGATAAAAGCGTCTGCTAAATGGCATATTATTATAAGGGGTATTTCTAGTGAGTATGTTCATATCCTCTCATTTTCATCACAACATACAAGGGATATCAATCTATCCCAGATAGGTCTAAGGATGACAGATAAATCGAGAGGGAACGATAAAGTTGGAGGGACGACAGTAGATTGCTCCTGTCTGGCTAAGAGGGATGGACGACGCTGTTCAGAGTTAGGATACACCTACATCAATCACACAGTGTCCATTTGGGGCTTAGAAGAACTCACTGTTTCAACACGTCATTCAATAGGTGGGTTGGCATGCATACAAAGCAGCTTGATCATCAATCAAGTGCAACTATAGGGATACTACCATATAAGGTATATTTTGTTTTAGACTGGCATTCTTTTGGGCAGCCTTTATCTTTTTGGGGGGGCCTATCCTCTATCAAGTCAATCTCCAACTTCATTGAAGGAGGTCCGTGTGGCTCAGTTGGTAGAGCATGGCACTTGCAACGCAAGGGTTGTGGGTTCGATTCCCACAGGGAACCAGTACGAAAATGTTTGCACTCCCTACTGTCAATCGCTCTGGGTAAGAGCATCTGCTAAATGATTGTAAATGTAATGTCATAAGAAAAGTTGCCAGATAAACCAACAAAGATCTCAACCTGAAATAGGGTTAAGGAGATTTAAACTAATGGCACATTTACCCAAAAGGCTCAGACTTCTCTGTTTCCATCTACGCCGGCACCCATGGCTCAGGCCAACCTGCTCTCACTTGGGGCCAAAGCCAGGCCACTGATACTTTTCAGCTGGCATTTACATAACAATGGCCAAATGTGAACTTTAAAACCTCACAAAGCAAGGGATTTGATTATGCAGAGGTTGTTGATTCTGTCCTCACTGACAGCCCTAGTTATGGAAACACAATTTCCCTAGTAACATAAGGGTGTATACACTAAATGCAGCATAAAAGGTTGTAAATAGCACTTAGGAGCTAGACTTTACTTTTACCTTTCCCATGTTCTTTAAGTGTGGTGTAAAACCGAGGCTCTGGCTAACATCTGTCTTATCAGTATGAGGGCTCATAAAAACTTAGCTTGCGAGAGGGTGTGATTAACTAGTCAGGCTAAGTGGTTTTCCAGTTTGAACTAGGCCTGTCTTAATTCTCCGGAATGCTACTTGCAGTGACATTAGTGAACTTTAATGCTCCACATTCTAACAAAAAAAAAAACATGCAATAAATAGCCAAGTTAAGATAACACGTAAAATGTGTCGTAACTCAACAAAGACCGCAGGCCCTGAAACACTCTTAAAACACTTTCATCTGATTTATATTTGTCTTATTATACACGCCATCATCGCTTTGTTTTGTTCTAAGTTAGTTTTGTTTCTGGAGGAGAAGGGTTGCATCACCGGAATTGCTTAATTCATTAACCTCTTTGGAGGGCATGCCCTTTTGTCTGTCTCTTCTCTGATACCGGAAAGTTCTGTGGCCCTCACTGGCCTCTCTCTCTCAATTCCAATTAAATTCCATTTCAAGTGGCTTTATTAGCATGGGAAACATATGTTTAGATTGCCAAAGCAAGTGAAATAGATAATAAACAAAAGTGAAATAAACAATAAAAAATTAACAGTAAACATCTCCCTCTCTCCCGCCGTCTCCCGCTTCCTCCCCCTACCTCCCTCCCACTGCCTCCCCTCCCTCCCTCCCTCTCCCTCCCTCTACCTCCCTCCTACTCCTCCCCTCCCCTCCCTCCCTCCCTCTCTCCCACTGCCTCCCTCCCCCTCCCTCCCTGCCTCCCCCTCTCACTCCCTCTACCTCCCTCCCACTGCCTCCCCTTCCCTCCCTCCCTCCCTCCTCTCCCCCTCCCTCCCTCCCTCCCTCTCTCTCGCTCTAGACTGAGGTAAGAGATGAAATGTCCCTGTGATTAATGGTGAGCGGTGGCAGTGTTGGCTCACGGTGGTCCGAGTGGTGTTAATGAGTGCAGCCGCCTGTAGATTAACTAATGGTGGGGAGACCAGAGAGGAAATGACACTTCCTCTTCCTCTTCACCACCACGCCTGAAGCCTCTGGAGAGCCTTTTATCAGACGTCGACGGCAGGCTTTTAACCTTGAGCCGCCAAATGGCGCTAAATGAGCTCTCTGGCTCGTTATTTGCCGTTCTTCACCATTCCTCATGTAAAGAGAGGAGAGCTTCTCTTTCTTTCTCTGACCGCTCCTGATGTTGTCTTGGGCAATTCACGACTCTATCTCTCCGTCCTTCTCTCTCTCTCTCCCTCTGTGTCTCTCACTTTATCTTTCCTTTCCCCTCTCACAATATATCTCTCTCCCCCCCACAATCTCTTTCTCCTTTATAATCCCTCACACAATATTCTCTCTCTCACAATCTCTCTCTCCCTCCCTCCCACTATCTTCCTTTCTCGCCTCACTATCTTGTCCCCTTTCACTATCTCCCTCTCCCTCTGATTGCCCTCTGTCTCGATATTTGTATGCTGCTGCTCTCTGCAACAGCTCATTAATGCAAACTCTCCATCCTCCTTCAGCCTTCATTCATGTGCCACACAATACACACAGACAGGACGGCGTAGACTGTGACTTGCAATGAGCATTAAAAACAGGCTTTAGTTAAAAGTCAAAACAGTCGACTGTAGACTAAAGACTCACCCTGGCACTGTGTGTCTGCCATGGACGGCTCAAACCCTGGTACGCAGGTACAAGACCCCACAGGAACCATCCACTCCCCATCCCCGTTGCAGTACAGCTTCAGAGGGACGGACACCTCCTGCGCATTGGACACGCACGCCCCTGGGGCGATGACCAAGGAGGTGGCCTCGGCCCCTGTGGCCGTTTCAGGGAAGACGGCGAAGTTCGCAATGGTCGTCGAGCACTTCTTGAAGAAAACCTGCACGGATATCAAGGACATACAAGCCCCCAGGTCCTGGAAGGCTAGGTAGAAGCCTGCCTTGGAGAGAGGTCCGAAGCTTCGCACTTTGTTGTTGATCCTGCCCGCCACCAGAAGGGAAAAACTCTCATCGGGAGCGATGGTGTCCACCTTCACGTAAGGGTTCTCCCTCCACAAGGGACTACTTTCCGTGGCGGTATCACCATCGGACTCGTAGTAGAAGAGGTTAAAGGTCTCCTTGCAGGAGCCGGGGATGTTGGGAATACTAGCGCAGTCGCGGACGGAGAACTTGAGCTCCACGTAGACACGTAGCACGCCCTTGCGGGGGATGAAGTCTGTCCTCAGCCAGTTGTTCTGGTTGGGCTCACGCACGTTGCAGACCTGGTACGTCCTTATGGGACTCATGGAGTCGTCGTATCCACTCACCTCCTCCCACTGCAGGAGAACAGAGACAAACACTGTAACTAGTGAATAGAGAGAACTGTACACATTATCAGACATGGGTTCAAATAGTATTTTTCGATCAAAACCTAGCACTTGATTGAGCTTGCCTGGTACAATGGAACCAATGGAATCGTCCCAAAAGGGCAAACCCCACCCAGCTGGCACTCCAGGCAGGTTCCATCTTTCGCTCAAAGTCTTTGAAAGAAAACAAATACTATTTGAACCTAGGTCTGCATATAATCATATTATCATTGCACAGAGAAGGCAGCAATCAGAATGTCGTTCCTATGAAATAAGTCATTTAGCAGGTGCTGCTATTGAGAGCGATTATAGGGCACATTTTCAATGAGAACTACCCTATCTCATCTCAAACAGTGTATTATCTATTGAAGAGGCAATTCAAGCGCAGTCTCATCTTGCTGGTTGCATCACAGAGGTGTTGTGGCTTATATTTTAAGATTCAAGTGCTATGTTTCAAGTGGAACATTTTCCAAGCCTACTCCTCAAGTCACGAGGAGTATTTTTGCATGCTATGAAACGTGGTCCAGTATACACCATTGAGTCGAGCAGTCAATAAATCATTTCACAGCACTTAGCTTCAACAACGGCCTAACGATGATTAAAAAAAACATTTATACCAGTTCATATCACCAGATCTTCTACACCAAAGACATTTTACATTATTACAATATAGGCATGACTACCTAAAGGAAATAGTCAAAGATCCATCTATTACAGGATTATATCTATAATTAACCATGATCCTAATTAACTGGGTTATTAACAGATTTTTGCCCAAGGAAATAATCATCTCCTCCAAGAAGTTAATCTTTTGATTCTAACAACTCAACCTGAATAATACATTTCCATTCTTAATGAGGGCTCCAAACATTGATCAATTCAACAGGAGGAACAGAATGCATAATTCAATATGGTGGAGCACGCATGCATACAATTTATTCCAAAACGATGGGTCCAGGAGTCAGCATCGTACACCATAAATCAAGGGCAGCACATTGCCGTAATACCTCACAAATATGATAATTGCACCCGGACAGAACGTATGGGCTTGTCACACATTTTGAAAGGGCCGTCTTGCCCTTATGACGTATGACTTGTAGGGGTGCAAAGACATTTGGTGTGAGCCTGCAGAAAGGCTTGAAAAAGCTGGACTGCCTAAGATTGTTGCCATAGTAACCCATCGTTTCCATTGACTGACTTTGCGCTCACGTACCAAAGACAAATCACACTGCCCTAGAGTGGGGGAGGTCTGTCAAGCTGTTAGCCTGGGGGTCAAATTCATGTCGTTTTGTTTTCTCATCATTCCTACGGGGGAGATCATCATCTGAAACATTCATTCCTACGGGGGAGATCATCATCTGAAACATTCATTCCTACGGGGGAGATCATCATCTGAAACATTCATTCCTACGGGGGAGATCATCATCTGAAACATTCATTCCTACGGGGGAGATCATCATCTGAAACATTCATTCCTACGGGGGAGATCATCATCTGAAACATTCATTCCTACGGGGGAGATCATCATCTGAAACATTCATTCCTACGGGGGAGATCATCATCTGAAACATTCATTCCTACGGGGGAGATCATCATCTGAAACGTTCATTCCTACGGGGGAGATCATCATCTGAAACATTCATTCCACGGGGGAGATCATCATCTGAAACATTCATTCCCAGCTGTAATTTGCTTATGGGCTTCTTCCACCTTAAGATATATATTTCCAAACTCTTCAGCTGGTGTTGCTTGCAGCTGTTTGGGACTGTGTACCCAATATGACTATGCAGCTGAGTTTCGTCTTTTTGGACTATTTTGGAGATTTGTGTTGTGGACTATTTCAGAATTTTATGTTTTGGGGATCCTGATTTGAGAGAAACTTCGCTTAAATGTCAAACTTAAACTGCTTAAAGGTGTATGTTTCTCATTTGTTTTTAGCAACCAAGAAAACAAACAGAGTTATAAAACAGTGGGAGGTATGTCCGGGGGAGCGCTGTTAACTAGCAAATGGAACAAATGCTGTGGAATACTGCAGGAACACAAGACAAGGTTTAAATTCTCTAACAAAAATACACGCACGCACACAAACACACACACTCACCCCACTCTCCGGAAACGTGGTCCAGGCCAGTTCTGTGGTTGCCCACTTGCTGTCCATTAGTGTTTCTGTACAACAAGAACAGGAGGGTTAGTTAAACCAAGTATTAAGTGGTGGTTTATAGGAAATAAAATATAGGCCAAACAAAATAGCCCACACAGATTTCTATTATTAACTTAATGAAGTCATTCTATTCTGTGGAGTTGACATCAATTCCACACACACAGACACAGAAAAGGACTGAATACATAAATCATCTGTCATCATGACACAACTGTTATCGCACATAAAGCTCCATCAAATAAAAATAAGACAATGGAAGATGAAACCTGTCAGCCTTCGATAGAATTGGAAATATAGAAATGGGCGAAAATGCCCCATACTCTGGGAGGGAGAAATCACCTTGATCGGATTTCAAAGCTTTACTGTTAAGCGATATCGCAATCAATCACAAAGC
Source organism: Coregonus clupeaformis (assembly GCF_020615455.1). Lineage (NCBI taxonomy): Eukaryota > Metazoa > Chordata > Actinopteri > Salmoniformes > Salmonidae > Coregonus > Coregonus clupeaformis. Next base: position 9,576,931 of record NC_059205.1, on the reverse strand, counting down.
ACTCCGAGACCCAGCCATGGTGGAGTATTGACCTTGTATTATACAGGTCATTGTGAGAGAGTCCGGGGAATTAAAGTCAGTTTGTTCCTGCCTAGCAACAGGTGATCCTAGTATATTTTTTTCTTTACACCTCTGTGTTTACGAGGTCGGAACGAGAGATAAGGAGGTTAAACAAATACAGGAAAAGAAAGCGGAAATAAAAGGATCAATAGACACTGTTGTCACCTGTCGAGCCGTGTGATGGATGAGTGTAGCTCATTAAACCACACAAAAGGCCCAGTTAAAAGGCTATCTTCCTGATTATGAAGATTCAATTGTTTACTCAAATGCACCTCCAATTTACAGTTGTGTCAATGACTTTGAATAGAAGCTCAAGCATGAGGACTCTCTTATTTTCATGGTAGTTTGGACCTAGATTAGCTATAAATTGTAAAAGTTTATCTTCTTCATTCTAAGAGTCAATCTAAAAAATGTTATTCTTTACTCAAATCCACCTCCAATTTACAGATGTGTAAAGACTCACCCATTACTATATTGTGGTGAGCATCTGCATGTTGGTACAACTTTATAATAACTTACATGAATAACATTATAGAAATTATTATAAATGTTATAAATGATTATGAATTGTAAAGCTTATAATGATTATAAAAAAGGTATTTAGAGTTATTTTTTATTAAAACTGCGCATGTTTGAGTGTTCACCATTGTGTGTGTTGGATTACCCCTGCTTGACAAAGAGGAGAGTGTAGTGATGCAACAGTGGTACAGCTATGGATTCTGCACCACACATGATCAAATTACCATAGATGTGAGCTGACCAGTGGCGGAAGCTTGAACACAACGAGTATCGAAATAAATGCCAATAACAGTTCATCATTCATGAGACAGCGAGAACATTGACTAGCTGTCTTCACGTTCAACAAGCCCAAGCCCATCCATCTCAGGTTCCAGGTTATTTCTTGGATGTTAGAGCCTTTTGCTCTGTGTGCCTTGAGGCAACATAAACTCTTCTCCAACTGAACTCGTCATAGACCTCAGTGAGCCTTGCTATGGCTTACTTAACAGGGCTTCACCTGAGAATTCCACCGCTCCACGCACTAGCACTCAAAGAACATTTGTGTAGATAAGAGGTACTTTATCCACAGGCTTACCACATTCAGATTCCGAAGGTTTGACAGAAGGCTCAATACTAATTCAAACATGCTTCAGCTGCGCAGGAAGTCTTATTTTGTATTTATTTTTTTACTTAACCCCGAAAGCCAGACAGCTTTTAATTTAATAGCGTCCCAAGTGTAAAACTCTACCTACACCTTCGCCCTCCATGTACCATTTGAAAGTGTCACTTTGCTGATTTAACTCAAATCCGACAATATACTCCCCCATAAAACGACAGGCGGTGGTGATGCCTCCCCCATGGCAAAAAAACAATGGAACTTACAGGATCTCCATCACCGCCGTGGTGTTTACTGTTTTTGATCACTTGAGCAAAATGTGCCGGTAACTCCTTACTCACTGCTGCTATGGGAGCACACATGCTAATGTTTAATTTATTTTGTTGAGTTGGGAGGCTATGGCCTCTCCTCGTATTAAATTAATTTGACACGCACTTCCACAAATAGATGAAATATTTAAAAGGCCTAACATCTCTCCACTGATTCTGTGCATGATCAGGTACATATGGAGTGGCAAATTCGGAGTGCATAGGCCTACTGTTTGACTAGTTTCGCTATTTTGCGTGTGATTGCATCTTCTATCTCCATTCATCAATCAATCAATCAATCAATCAATCAAATGTATTTATAAAGCCCTTTTAACATCAGCAGATGTCACAAAGTGCTATACAGAAACCCAGCCTAAAACCCCAAACGGCAAGCAATGCAGATGTAGAAGCACGGTGGCTAGGGAAAAACTCCCTAGAAAGGCAGGAACCTATGAAGAAACCTAGAGAGGAACCAGGCTCTGAGGGGTGGCCAGTCCCCTTCTGGCTGTGCTGAGATGTTGAGATGTTATGTTTGATGCTTGATGAACCGCTTTAATCAACTCAAGCTGAGCCTAATTCAACGTTCTCCTTCAGGCTATTTGCATCCGCGCATATGGTTCGATTCCGAATGATGCATATTTACCTCTAATGTCCAGACAAGAGATAAGAAAAGTGTGCGCTGATATGGAGATGTTCCTTATGTCCGTGCTGAAAAAACAGACTTAGTGTGTTCTTCAGCAGTCATGCATAACCAGTCAGCTATTTTAGTAGAATGTTAAGGTTTTCTGAGCAATTACGTAATTCCATTTACGTTCCAATACCACGCGACTCTGAAAATAGCACAAGTACACAACATTACTGTTAGAGGGGTTAGTTTTAAAGAAGATGCCAGGGTCAGTGAGTCACATTTCCATTCTATGGGTGACTAGCAGGCCTGAGCTTACTCCACGTAGTCCCGTGTAGCTCAGTTGGTAGAGCATGGCGTTTGCAACGCCAGGGTTGTGGGTTCGATTCCCACGGGGGGGCCAGTATGAAAATGTATGCACTCACTAACTGTAAGTCGCTCTGGATAAGAGCGTCTGCTAAATGACTAAAAATGTCAAATGTAATAAACTCATGGACAGACCCAAGGATGCAGTTGGACACTGCACTCAAATCCACAAAACAAATCGAATTTCAAATGACATACAATATTAGGGTAAGAAAATCCTAATGGAAACCAATGCGAAACTGCCAATTCAATTGTTCCATTAATTCCAATTCATCTCTTGGAATTAACTAAAACGGCACTAAACTTAACTCAAATTAATTGTATTAATTCTATGGATGGAACTAATGGAAACCAAATTCCAAGAGACCCCAACAGCCCTAAAACCCATAATACACTAACCTCCACCCATCCCCAGAGGACAGACATTAGTTAACAACCAAGTGTTGAGTAACTGAAGTTGTTGGTCGGGGGAGAAACTTGCTGATGAAAGGCCCAGTGGGACCAGCTAGGGAGGCTGCTGCTGCCGCTGCATTGATTTAGATGCTGACACCAGAATTAATGAGGGATAATACTGGCTGTCGTCCAGGAGAAGCAGATTGTACTCGGAGAAGGAAAGGCAGGCAGGCAGGGAAGGACGGGGGATTTGGAGAGAAATATATAAAGGAGCTGGTATAGCCTAAATGAATTTGCCTTGGCTTACGTTGGCTGGGCTCCACCCTGTAGAAATAGCCTGGTCTCAGATCGGTTTGTGCTGCCTTGCCAACTTGCGTGACAATGTCTGACCATAGGAGTTGGCAAGACAGCACAAACAGATCTGGGACCAGGCTATTGATTGGCAAGCAACTGGGTTAGTTTTGTTTTAGTGTCTGAAAGGACTACATATCAGTGAAGCATTTTGAAAGGAAGCTTCAGAATACTAGAGGATTGGTTTCTTCCTTCCTCTTTAAATAGTTAGATATTGGCTTTTATATTGGAAAGGAAATGTACGGACTGGCGCTAAAGCTTGTTACACTAAGCATGTAATGTGAGGCACCTATTTTGGAGTTATGCCAATTGAAGATACAGATGTAGGATCTTCATTTGATCAATCTTTTGTTGCTGACAATGCAAATTTGCAGTTTATTCAAGGTTTAAAAACACTTCTAAAGTATATAATTTCCACTTTAAAATGTCAGACTTGATTTGCCCTAACGAAACATTTATCAACCCCCCCCCCCCCCAAATGTCCATTAATTACAATCCACATAATTCACATTTCCTGTTGTTGCAGGATTATTTTCCTGCTGTAACAAACTAGCTTAAATTAAGATTCTACATCTGTATATGAAAACTACAACCTCCCCATCAGTGTAATGCCTTGTTTACTTTGTGAGAACCAATTACACCATATATATATATATATATATACACACACACACACACACACTACCAGTCAAATGTTTGGACACACCTACTCATTCAAGGGTTTTTCTTTATTTTTTACTATTTTTTACATTGTAGAATAATAGTGAAGACATCAAAACGATGAAATAACACATATGGAATCATGTAGTAACCAAAAAAGTGTTAAACAAATCAATATATATTTTATATTTGAGATTCTTCAAATAGCCACCCTTTGCCTTGACGACAGCTTTGCACACTCTTGGCATTCTCTCAACCAGCTTCATGAGGTAGTCATCTGGAATGCATTTCAATTAACAGGTGTGCCTTCTTAAAAGTTAATTTGTGGAATTTATTTCCTTGTTAATGTGTTTGAGCCAATCAGTTGTGTTGTGACAAGGTAGGGGGGTATACAGAAGATAGACCTATTTGGTAAAACACAAAGTCCATATTATGTCAAGAACAGCTTAAATAAGCAAAGAGAAACAAAAGTCCATCATTACTTTAAGACATGAAGGTCAGTCAATACGGAAAACATCAAGAACTTTGAAAGTTTCTTCAAGTGCAGTTGCAAAAACCATCATGCGCTATGATGAAACTGGCTCTCATGAGGACCGCCACAGGAAAGGAAGACCCAGAGTTACCTCTGCTGCAGAGGATAAGTTCATTAGAGTGATCAGCCTCAGAAATTGCAGCCCAAATAAATGTTTCAGAGTTCAAGTAACAGACACATCTCAACATCAACTGTTCAGAGGAGACTGTGTGAATCAGGCTTTCATGGTCGAATTGCTGCAAAGAAACCACTACTAAAGGCCACCAATAAGAAGAAGAGACTTCCTTGGGCCAAGAAACACGATCAATGGTGTAATTGAGGACTTGGTGGACTGTATATTCTGTAGGGTTAGGTTTTACTTAGCACTATGTGTTCTCTCCCAGGTGCTTGTAAAGGCACAGATGACAGATCAGTATGATTCCAGTTGAGGTTGTTTAATGACGCCGATTCACAGAGCAGTAATGGCACAGCACAGTGTATGGCCTGACAATTGTGTTAACCAAGAGTTTGTGTGTGGTTCTGAAAAGGGGAAAATTAAATACAATAGTAAATGGCAGGTATAGGCTTAATACAACCTCCAATTACATAAGCTATACATAATATGTCTACAATAGGTTATCTGCTGCACAGGGCAATACAACCTAACAACATGGCTGTGACTTCACTAATGAATGATCAGAGGAGTGCAACTACACAGCACTACTGAGCAGCACCATCATCCTCATCCTCCTCACACAACAAAAATGCATCCACAAGGCTCATTGCTAACAAAATACCCACATAATCTATACAGAATACATCCATATAACCACAGTCCATAAGACTAGACACTGAAATGATAAATGTCTGAAATGAGATGACAAACATGGTTAGCAAGCTTACAGTTGCTGGCTCGTGGTAAAAACGCTAATTAGCATAACCAAAGGAGTGCGTCCACAACACATGAATTGTAAGAAATATGAACTCACGTTTCTGAAGGACGTACACTGGCCTTGGCTAAAACAAAGAATGCTAACTAAAGGTAATCATAGGAGATGGCTGGAACTTATCACGGCTTGTGTACTTTCTCTAATTACTTCCTTCTCCTCAGTTAGAGATCGCCCATCATGCTGTACTTCACGTCACTGGTGGGCGGAGCTACAGCTCTCCTATGATTAACTGATATTTACTCTCAATAGTCTTTCGTACAAATGGACATTAGACCGGTGGAAATGTGTCCTTTGGTCTGGAGTTCAAATTGGAGATTTTTGGTTCCAACCGCCGTGTCTTTGTGAGACGCGGTGTGGGTGAACGGATGATCTCCGCATGTGTATTTCCCACCGTAAAGCATGGAGGAGGAGGGGTTATGGTGTGGGGGTGCTTTGCTGGTGACACTGTCTGTGATTTATTTAGAATTCAAGGCACACTTAACCAGCATGGCTACCACAGTATTCTGCAGCGATACGCCATCCCATCTGGTTTGGGCTTAGTGGGACTCTCATTTATTTTTCAACAGGACAATGACCCAACACACCTCCAGGCTGTGTAAGGGCTATTTGACCAAGAAGGAGAGTGATGGAGTGCTGCATCAGATGACCTGGCCTCCACAATCCCCCGACCTAAACCAAATTGAGATGGTTTGGGATGAGTCGGAACGCAGAGTGAAGAAAAAGCAGCCAACAAGTGCTCAGCATATGTGGGAACTCATTCAAGACTGTTGGAAAAGCATTCCAGGTGAAGCTGGTTCAGAGAATGCCAAGCGTGTGCAAAGCTGTCATCAAGGCAAAGGGTGGCTATTTGAAGAATGTCAAATATAAAATATATTTTGATTTGTTTAACACTTTTTGGGTTACTACATGATTCCATGTGTTATTTCATAGTTTTGATGTCTTCACTATTATTCTACAATGTAGAAAATAGTAAAAAATAAAGAAAAACCCTGGAATGAGTAGGTGTCCAAACTTTTGACTGGTAGTGTATATAAATTATATACTGTATATGGTGTAATTGGTTATATATATTCCCGGACTCTGACATTGCTGGTTCTGATATTTTTTCATTTCTTAATTACATTTACATTTTAATTCTTTGGATTTGTGTGTTTTGTTTTACTGCACTGTTGGAGCTAGAAACATAAGCATTTCGTTGCACATTCAATAACATTTGTAAAATATGTGTACGTGATACAATTTGATTTGGGTGTATTATACAGGATTCATCCTGTTTGTCAAACGGAGCTGTTTTATGGGTTTGGTCAAGCAACCAAGCATAAGGACAGAAGGGCATCCTTAGCTTGTGGGTGTGACAACAGAGCAAAGGGTACTTGACAATAGCTACAGGGATGCAGCTGCAATGATAGCATATGAGTGTGACACATCAAGGACTGAGAATGCAGGGCATCCCTTTCCTTTGTGGGGAAAGCTATACCAAGGAACTGTTGTTTTTTGTAGTGTGTGTGTGTGTGTGTGTGTGTGTGTCTGTCATTGATCAGTTTCATAGAACAATAATCATCAAATGTGTGGCTCAACCACAACACAATACAATGGTGTGATACGAAACAGGCAGTATTGAATAGTATTTGAATGGTATGAACATAAATGGTAACTTTGTATCCTGAACAATCGATGTACTCTATCCATTTTAAACGGTGGAACATTACAAGCGTTTTAACAACCTTTTTTTTGGTTATGTTTGGCTACTACTACAGGTAACCTACAACCTGCAATCAAAATAATGCATTTTTTTAAATGAGCCATGCAATTGCCAAAATAAACCTGCGCTTCATGTTATTGTACAATTAATATTCATATTATTCTAACATAATTGCCTTCTTGGCAGTTCATCAAGGCTTGCAAACACACCTTATTTGGAACATCTACATACGTGAAAGAAAAGTCGTATAAAAGAGTGTAGTATATGAACATCATTTTGACATACCTTCAACAGCTAATACCACGGGAAGCACAAAGCTGCATATCCACAACAAGTAATCCATTGTTATAAACTAGGATCTTGCAACATGAATAAAGGCTTTGACTGGACCCTTCGGATGGTGCCACACAACACACACCACCTCAAGCTCCGGAGTCGTAGAACGTTTTACACGTTTCTTGAATTAATATGATGAATAAAACCATACCATTCCACTACATCCAGTCGAAAGTAGTAGTAATCAATTTTTGTTTTTCATTCAAATCATCGGGCAAATCCACGAAGAGAACGGGTAACGCTTATGGAGCATTACAATGCGCTCTTTCTCTAACGCCTTTCTCGCGCTTTGCCGATGCCAAATTGTTGTCCACACGCACATCTATGCCCTTGCACATTGCTCCAAAAATACTGCAAATGTTTTATTTCTAAAAACTCGGTAATCCACTTCACTAACTCCGTTGTAGCTGTTGGTCCTCAAGGAGTGTGCATTGGAATGGCAACTGGGACAGACGGGGGGGGTTCTGCCTCGCTCTGCGAACATGCAAGTCACACCCCTCCCGAGACGCAAAGAGAATCTCGTGCACTTTGGGGACCAGCATCAGAGATAAGAGAAAACCCTTCTTGGTTTACGTGGTGGTTTTGTTCATTCAAGTCCCATAACCTGACTGAATCAATTTTCAATACAAAACGAACTGTGTATCGGTGACGAATATCAATATCCAAGCCTTGTTTTGAAATGGATAGATAGCGCCTCCTGCAGGTTATTGAGCGTCAAGGCTACTACTATAGGCTAGCATGCTATGATTTTAATTACTGTTGCCCTACTGTGCTTTATTGAACTAATACAACATAACTCGTACAATAGGTAATCTGTTTTTCTTTAAAGCGGCAATCAGCAATTTAAATTATAACAAAGTGTTTTTCCCCGCCCCTCTTTTGTTAAAAAGCTGTAGGATGGGGCTGGAGAAATTTAACCAATCTCAAATTCATAGACAGCGTTGTGGATGCAAAGACTGACCATCCATATTTACCCAAAAAAATATATGGGGGGTTGGAAATGATGCAGACAATTACATTGATGGAAGTCACAATCTATATGTAATATTAACGCTGATCTACCCCCTTAAAAAAAATTTGTACAAATAATAATTGACCATCCATGGTATCAAAATTATAGTTTTAACTATTTAAATGTTTGTTTACATTTAATTTGTTTACAAACATTGGAGTAAAACAAGCTTATATTTTGGGCTCTGATGTGGTACGACAGTTGAACTAAAGCTCATGAGGCATTTACATGTTATATTCTTCAAAATTCAATGGGTACGTATCATTAATTCACAAGTGCAAAAATTGATGTAGCAACTGCAGATTGCCCCTTTAAGAGATATATTTCAAACATAATGATGGTATGGATGAGTCATCATCACCATCATCATCATCATCATCATCACCACCACCATCATCATCATCATCATCATCATCACCATCATCACCACCATCATCACCACCATCATCATCATCACCATCATCATCATCATCACCACAACCATCACCACCACCATCATCATCATCACCACCACCATCACCACAATCATCATCATCACCACCACCATCACCATCATCATCATCATCATCACCACCACCATCATCATCACCACCATCATCACCACCATCATCACCACCATCATCACCACCACCATCACCACCATCATCAACATCATCATCATCACCATCATCATCATACTTCCTCAAATGTTTTCTCCTTCTCATCATCCCTCTCTTCTCACTTTAAAACTCCATTACACTACATTTACATTTACATTTTCGTCATTTAGCAGACGCTCTTATCCAGAGCGACTTACAAATTGGTGCATTCACCTTATAGCCAGTGGGATAACCACTTTACAATATGTGTTTATTTTTTTTATTTTTTTTGCGGGGGTGGGGTAAGGGGGGGTAGAAGGATTACTTTATCCTATCCCAGGTATTCCTTAAAGAGGTGGGGTTTCAAGTGTCTCCAGAAGGTGGTGAGTGACTCCGCTGTCCTGGCGTCGTGAGGGAGCTTGTTCCACCATTGGGGTGCCAGACCAGCGAACAGTTTTGACTGGGCTGAGCGGGAACTGTGCTTCCGCAGAGGTAGAGGGGCCAGTAGGCCAGAGGTGGATGAACGCAATGCCCTCATTTGGGTGTAGGGACTGATCAGAGCCTGAAGGTACGGAGGTGCCGTTCCCCTCACAGCTCCGTAGGCAAGTATCATGGTCTTGTAGTAGATGCGAGCTTCAACTGGAAGCAGGTGGAGTGTGCGGAGGAGCGGGGTGACATGAGAGAACTTGGGAAGGTTGAACACCAGACGGGCTGCGGCTTTCTGGATGAGGCTCGGGGCTCGCTACACCTCTTCTCCTTTGTCTCTCCCCCCAGTGGTGTGTGTAGGCATCAGGGCATGGCACACATTAATCCCTGTAGTGTGTGTAGGCAGTATTCAAAGCCCCTTTAAAACGGCTAATTCATCTGTCTGTATTTGTATTTATTATGGATCCCCATTAGTTCCTGCCAAAGCAGCAGCTGCTCTTCCTGGGGTCCAGCAAAATTAAGGCAGCTATACAATTTTAAAAACAGGACAATACATTCACAACAGATTTCACAACATATTAAGTGTGTGCCCTCAGGCCATTACTCTACTACCTACCACATATCTACAAAACAAAATCCATGTGTACGTGTGTGTATTCAGTAGTGTGTATGTTAGTGTGTGTGTGTATGCATGTGTCTGTGTATGTGCTTGTGTCTCTTTACAGTCCCCGCTGTCTCCTCTCCCCCTGCTAAAGACGCCCGTGTCCCCCTCAACAACTTGATCCCTCCTGCGCCCCCCACCTCCCCACCAGCTTTACTCCAAACCCCATCTCCCCTCCCATCATGGCCAGCTCCCTTTGGCCCCATGTGCCACCCCCCCCTAAATACCCTTGTGTCCCCCCACACTACCAGCTCCCCTTCAGCCCCCCACCACCCTACACACCCTCTCTCTCGCCTAGCTCCCTCCAGCCCCCTCTGGACTCCTTTTGTCCCCCTGTCTTTGTGGTCTAATTACCTACAGTTCAGTCCCCAGCAGGCTTGGGACAGCCCCTCCATTGAAACAGTGATGGACAGGACGGCTCTTTAAACCACATCCCACTACATTGACTGAACCAAAAATGTGACACGGCTGCCTGGCTTCTTCATAGAATCAATGACATCACTGTAAAGGGTGGGGGTCATCTATGTAAATGCTTGGAATGCAGCATGTAGACTCTTATAGAGACATTGAGATACTTGTTGGGTGGTTTGGAATCAACTGGTGTTGTTGTGATGTATGCATCTAGTGATGTATTGGGTGCTTTAATGTAGTTGACAGACTGGAACCGTAGAGTTTTTCTTTTGAGAAGATGAAAAATGTACTGTTTATGCGGGTTGTTTTCTCATTATGCCGATGTCGAGACAAAGAATGCCTTCAGAAAGTATTCACACCCCTTGACTTATTCCACATTTTGTTGTGTTACAGCCTGAATTCAACATTTATTAAATCGATTTTCCCCCTCACCTATCTACACACAATACCCCATTACGAAAAACTGAAAACATGTTTTTAGAAAGGTTTGGAAATGTATTCAAAATGAAATACAGAAATATCTAATTTACATAAGTATTCACACCCCTGAGTCAATACTTTGTAAAGGGCACCTTTGGCAGCGATTACCGCTGCGAGTCTTCTGGATAAGTCTCTAAGCTTTGTACACCTGGATTGTAAAATATTTGCCAATTATTCACTTAAAAATTCTTCAAGCTCTGTCAAGTTGGTTGTTGATCATTTCTAGACAGCCATTTTCAAGTTTTGACACATTTTCAAGCCGATTTAAGTCAAAACTGTAACTAGGCCACTTAAGAACCGTCAATGACATCTTGGTAAGCAACTTCAGTGTATATTTGGCCTTGTCTTTTAGGTTATTGTCCTGCTGAAAAGTGAATTTGTCTCCCAGTGTCTTTTGGAAAGCAGACTGAACCAGGTTTTCCTCTAGGATTTTGCATGTGCTTAGCTCTATTCCGTTTTTTTTTATCCTAAAAAACTCCCTAGTCCTTGCCGATGACAAGCATACCCATAATAACATGACGCAGCCACCACCATGCTTGAAAATATGAAAAGTGGTACTCAGTGATGTGCAATTCAACGGCTCAGACACGAGATGTATGTGGAAGGGTTTACAGACAATCACGGACTACAATAGGAAAACCAGCCACGTTGCGGACACCGACGTCTTGCTGCCAGACAAGCTAAACAAGTTCTTTGCCCGCTTTGAGGATAACACAGTACCACCGACGCGGCCCGCTACCAAGGACTGTGGGCTCTCTTTCTCCGTGGCCGATATGAGTAAGACATTTAAACGTGTTAACCCTCGCAAGGCTGCCGGCACAGACGCCATTCCTAGCCGCGTCCTCAGAGCATGCGCAGACCAGCTGGCTGGTGTGTTTACGGACATATTCAATCTCTCCCTATCCCAGTCTGCTGTCCCCACATTCAAGATGGCCACCATTGTTCCTGTACCCAAGAATGCAAAGGTAACTGAACTAAATGACTATCGCCCCGTAGCACTCACTTCTGTCATTATGAAGTGCTTTGAGAGACTAGTCAAGTATCATATCACCTCTACCTTACCTGTCACCCTAGACCCACTTCAATTTGCTTACCGCCACAATAGGTCCACAGACGATGCAATCGCCATCACACTGCACACTGCCCAATCCCATCTGGACAAGAGGAATACCTGTGTAAGAATGCTGTTCATTGACTATAGCTCAGCATTCAACACCATAGTACCCTCCAAGCTCATCATCAAGCTTGAGGCCCTGGGTCTCAACCCCGCCCTATGCAATTGGGTCCTGGACTTCCTGACGGGCCGCCCCCAGGTGGTGAAGGTAGGAAACAACATCTCCACTTCGCTGATCCTCAACACTGGCGCCCCACAAGGGTGTGTGCTCAGCCCCCTCCTGTACTCCCTGTTCACCCATGACTGCGTAGCCATGCACACCTCCAACTCGATCATCAAGTTTGCAGACGACACAACAGTAGTAGGCTTGATTGCCAACAACGATGAGACAGCCTACAGGGAGGAGGTGAGGGCTCTCGGAGTGTGGTGTCAGGAAAATAACCTCTCACTCAATGTCAAAAACACAAAGGAGATGATCGTGAACTTCAGGAAACAGTAGAGGGAGTACCCCCCCTATCCACATTGACGGGAAAGCAGTGGAGAAGGTGGAAAGTTCCTCTGCGTACATATCACTGACAAACGGAAATGGTCCACCCACACAGACAGTGTGGTGAAGAAGGCGCAACAGCGTCTCTTCAACCTCAGGAGGCTGAAGAAATTTGTCCTGTCACCTAAAATCCTCACAAACTTTTACAGATGCACAATTGAGAGCATCCTGTCAGGCTGTATCACCGCCTGGTACAGCAACTGCACCGGCCACAACCGCAGGGCTCTCCAGAGGGTGGTGCGGTCTGCACAACGCATCACCGGGGGCAAACTACCTGCCCTCCAGGACACCTACAGCACCCGATGTCACAGGAAGGCCAAAAAGATAATCAAGGACAACTACCACCCGAGACACTGCCTGTTCACCCCGCTATCATCCAGAAGGTGAGGTCAGTACAGGTGCATCAAAGCTGGGACCGAGAGACTGAAAAACAGCTTTTATCTCAAGGCAATCAGACTGTAATACAGCCATCACTAGCACAGAGAGGCTGCTGCCTACATACAGACTTGAAAATCACTGGTCACTTTAATAATGTTGACATATATTGCATTACCCATCTCATATGTATATACTGTATTCTATACTATCTTAATAATGTTTACATATCTTGCATTACCCATCTCATATGTATACAGCTCTGGAAAAAATTAAGAGACCACTGCAAAATTATCAGTTCCTCTGGTTTTACTATTTATAGGTATGTGTTTGGGGAAAAAATAATATTTGACAACATTTCTCCCAAATTACTGACAACATTTCTCCCAAATTCCAAATAAAAATATTGTCATTAGAGCATTTATTTTCAGAAAATGACAACTGGTCAAAATAACAAAAAAAGATGCAGTGTTGTCAGACCTCGAATAATGCAAAGAAAATAAGTTAATGTTCATTTTTAAACAACACAATACTAATGTTTTAACTTAGGAAGAGTTCAGAAATCAATATTTGGTGGAATAACCCTGATTTTCAATCACAGCTTTCATGCGTCTTGGCATGCTCTCCACCAGTCTTTCACATTGATGTTTGATGACTTTATGCCACTCCTGGCACAAAAATTCAAGCAGCTCGGCTTTGTTTGATGGCTTGTGACCATCCATCTTCCTCTTGATCACATTCCAGAAGTTTTCAATGGGGTTCAGGTCTGGAGATTGGGCTGGCCATGACAGGGTCTTGATCTGGTGGTCCTCCATCCACACCTTGATTGACCTGGCTGTGTGGCATGGCGCATTGTCCTGCTGGAAAAACCAATCCTCAGAGTTGGGGAACAATGTCAGAGCAAAAGGAAGCAAGTTTTATTCCAGGACAACCTTTTTACGTGGCTTGATTCATGAGTCCTTCACAAAGACAAATCTGCCCAATTCCAGCCTTGCTGAAGCACCCCCAGATCATCACCGATCCTCCACCAAATTTCACAGTGGGGGCGAGACACTGTGGCTTGTTGGCCTCTCCAGGTCTCCGTCTAACCATTAGACGACCAGGTGTTGGGCAAAGCTGAAAATTGGACTCATCAGAGAAGATTACCTTACTCCAGTCCTCTACGGTCCAATCCTTATGGTCTTTTGCAAACCTCAGCCTGGCTCTTCTTTGCTTCTCATTGATGAAGGGCTTTTTTCTAGCTTTGCACAACTTCAGCCCTGCCCCTAGGAGCCTGTTTCGAACCGTCCTCGCCGTGCACTTCACCCCAGCTGCCGTTAGCCATTCTTTTTGTAGGTCACTTGATGTCATCCTACGGTTGTTGAGTGACATTCGAATGAGTTGGCGGTCATCCCGGTCAGTAGAGAGTCGTTTTGCCCTCTGCCAGTCTGTAGCTTTGTTGTCCCCAATATCTGCTGCTTGACCTTGTTCTTATGAACCGCCGTCTTTGAATTGAACCCTTCTTTTCCTCACTCAAAACTTTCCTTTTCAACTCTTTTGGCCTGGTCCATAGTTATTTTTTTATTAATATTACTTTTGAGGTACTATTAGCACTGTTTTTGCCATCCAGCTGGTCCTATTGCAAGAGGATAGTGATGACCACAGCAGTGGTTTTTATACTTTTCCTCGTTAAATAAGATTTGGTTCATGTGATCACCTAATAAGTACCTAATTCAGTAGAATGAGGTGTGCCTGTGTTGGAATTCAACAGACACTGGAATGGAATGGCTGTCATACAGTGGGGGAAAAAAGTATTTAGTCAGCCACCAATTGTGCAAGTTCTCCCACTTAAAACGATGAGAGAGGCCTGTAATTTTCATCATAGGTACACGTCAATTATGACAGACAAAATGAGAAAAACTATTCCAGAAAATCACATTGTAGGATTTTTAATGAATTTATTTGCAAATGATGGTGGAAAATAAGTATTTGGTCAATAACAAAAGTCTCTCAATACTTTGTTATGTACACTTTGTTGGCAATGACACAGGTCAAACGTTTTCTGTAAGTCTTCACAAGGTTTTCACACACTGTTGCTGGTATTTTGGCCCATTCCTCCATGCAGATCTCCTCTAAGGGCAGTGATGTTTTGGGGCTGTCGCTGGGCAACACAGACTTTCAACTCCCTCCAAAGATTTTCTATGGGGTTGAGATCTGGAGACTGGCTAGGCCACTCCAGGACCTTGAAATGCTTCTTACGAAGCCACTCCTTCGTTGCCCGGGCGGTGTGTTTGGGATCATTGTCATGCTGAAAGACCCAGCCACGTTCCATCTTCAATGCCCTTGCTGATGGAAGGAGGTTTTCACTCAAAATCTCACGATACATGGCCCCATTCATTCTTTCCTTTACACGGATCAGTCGTCCTGGTCCCTTTGCAGAAAAACAGCCCCAAAGCATGATGTTTCCACCCCCATGCTTCACAGTAGGTATGGTGTTCTTTGGATGCAACTCAGCATTCTTTGTCCTCCAAACACGACGAGTTGAGTTTTTACCAAAAAGTTATATTTTGGTTTCATCTGACCATATGACATTCTCCCAATCCTCTTCTGGATCATCCAAATGCACTCTAGCAAACTTCAGATGGGCCTGGACATGTACTGGCTTAAACAGGGGGACACGTCTGTCACTGCAGGATTTGAGTCTCTGGCGGCGTAGTGTGTCACTGATGGTAGGCTTTGTTACTTTGGTCCCAGCTCTCTGCAGGTCATTCACTAGGTCCCCCCGTGTGGTTCTGGGATTTTTGCTCACCGTTCTTGTGATCATTTTGACCCCACGGGGTGAGATCTTGCATGGAGCCCCAGATCGAGGGAGATTATCAGTGGTCTTGTATGTCTTCCATTTCCTAATAATTGCTCCCACAGTTGATTTCTTCAAACCAAGCTGCTTACCTATTGCAGATTCAGTCTTCCCAGCCTGGTGCAGGTCTACAATTTTGTTTCTGGTGTCTTTTGACAGCTCTTTGGTCTTGGCCATAGTGGAGTTTGGAGTGTGACTGTTTGAGGTTGTGGACAGGTGTCTTTTATACTGATAACAAGTTCAAACAGGTGCCATTAATACAGGTAACGAGTGGAGGACAGAGGAGCCTCTTAAAGAAGAAGTTACAGGTCTGTGAGAGCCAGAAATCTTGCTTGTTTGTAGGTGACCAAATACTTATTTTCCACCATCATTTGCAAATAAATTCATTAAAAATTCTACAATGTGGTTTTCTGGATTTCTTTTCCTCAATTGGTCTGTCATAGTTGACGTGTACCAATGATGAAAATTACAGGCCTCTCTCATCTTTTTAAGTGGGAGAACTTGCACAATTGGTGGCTGACTAAATACTTTTTTCCCCCACTGTACATGTAGAGATGCTGATTTAAGAAACATTTGCATTGGTCTCTTAATTTTTTCTAGAGCTGTATACTGTATTCTATAAAATGTATTGCATCTTAGCCTATGCCACTCTGATAATGACATTGCTCAACCATATATTTATATATTCTTATTCCATTGCTTTACTTAGACTGTGTGTATTAGGTATTTGTTGTGGAACTGTTAGACATTACTTGCTAGATATTGCTGCACTGTCGGAACTAGAAGCACAAGCATTTCGCTACACACGCAATAACATCTGCTAACCATGTGTATGTGACCAATACATTTGATTTGATTACTTGGATTTGCTCCAAACATAACACTTTGTATTCAGGACATAAAGTTCCGTTTGTTACCACATTTTTTGCAGTTTTACTTTGTGCCTTACTGCAAACAGGATGCATGTTTTGGAATATTTTAAAGTCACCATTGGCCTCATGGTGAAATCCCTGAGTGGTTTCCTTCCTCTCCGGCAACTGAGTTAGGAAGGACTTGTGTATCTTTGTAGTGTCTGGGTGTATTGATACACCATCCAAAGTGTAATTAATAACTTCACCATGCTCAAAGGGATATTAAAGATCTGCTTTTTATTTTATTTCTAGCAATCGGTGCCCTTCTTTTTTTTATTTTTTTTTGGGGGAATGGATCAGCTTAATATTGCAGATATATTGTATCTTCTATCAATGTAATTGTCTGCATCACTTCCAATCCCCCATGTTTTTATTTTTATTTTTTATATATATACTCCCCTTTATTACTTTTCAACCCCACCATCCTTTCCCTACTTGGAGTAAATTAGTGAACAACAATGCCCAGGCCTCTACTTCCGGTCTATACTTACTATCTACACCTTATGGACAGAGTTCATTTTACAATAATTCTATTATATATATATATATATATGGTTGAGCAATGTCATTATCAGAGTGGCATAGGCTAAGATGCAATACAATATATATATATTTTTTTTGCTCCTGAACTTCTTCTACTCTCAACCTCTCCGATCATTTTCATAGTGTCCATCCGGTTTGCTTCTATATGCCATATCTTTCTAACTGTGCTCCTTCCCAAAAGCTCCCAACATACAACCTATATACTTATTATGGACACAGTATGCTTACATTATTAGCTATCTTAGTTATTATTTGTTGTTATTTGTTATTAGTCCCATCCTTCAACTCTATTCAATACCTCCCATCTATCTCTTAACACCATCCATATAGGATTTTTATTTGCCATATATATTTCAACTGTACTGTGATGTTTTACAAAAATTCTGAACCTTTCTATTCTCATTGCTTCTACAGATTGTGAATTAAAAATAAACATTTTTGCTAAAAGTATTATTATATTATTGATTGATTGACTATGACTTTTCAGATCACCCAGTAATGCTATCTGCAAGGTTAGTTCCAGGTAAATATTGCAATCCTTTAGCCATTCCTGGACCTGTGTCCAAAAACAAGCTACAAATGGACAGAACCAAAACAAATGATCTAATGATTCTGTCTCTTCACAGCAAAACCTGCAGAGCTGGGAAGATTGTATCCCCATATAAATAACATTCTATTGGTAGCAAGAATTTTATATAATAATTTAAATTGAAAGATTCTAATTTTTGAATCCGGTGTCGTTTTGCGTGTCAGTTCATAAACACTATGCCATGGGATCGGTACGTCAAAGATCTCTTCCCAACTATTTTGCAATCTATATGGGACGGCTGTCAATCCTTTGGTCCTTAAGTGAAACTGATATACTTTTTTATTTATCACAGTTTTCCATGACCAATTATGTTCTTTAATGTAAGGCCGACAGGCAAGTTCCTTACTTTCTCCCCCTTCCACTTTCCTCTTCCACTTTTGCGGTAAGGCTGCAATTATTTGGTTGTTGGTAAGGCTGCAATTAATCGGTGCCCTTCTTTGCGAGGCATTGGAAAACCTCCCTGGTCTTTGTGGTTGAATCTGTGTTTGAAATTCACTGCGTGACTGAGGGACCTTACAGATAATTGTATGTGTGGGGTACAGAGATGAGGTAGTCATTCAAAAATCATGGTAAACACTATTATTGCACACAGACAGTCCATGCAACTTATTATTTGACTTGTTAAGCACATTTTTACTCCTTAACTTATTTAGGCTTGCCATAACAAAGTGGTTGAATACTCAATGACTCAAAACATTTAAGCTTTTAATAGAAACAAAATTCCACTTTGACATTGTGGGGTATTGTGTGTAGGCCAGTGATACAACATCTCAATTTAATCGAATTTTAAATGCAGGCTGTAACAACAACATTTGGAAAAAGTCAACGGGTGTGAAAACTTTCACAGCCAGTGCAATAAGGAATAATACAAAGCCAATCAATTAAGTAGCCTATGGAGTTTTTTTTTATTGTGTGTAGGTGTTAACACTCACTCTCCCTCCTATGTGTATTGGATACCTACAGTGCCTTGCAAAAGTATTCATCCCCCTTGGCATTTTTCCTATTTTGTTGCATTACAACCTGTAATTTAAATTGATTTTTATTTGGATTTCATGTAATGGACATACACAAAATAGTCCAAATTGGTGAAGTGAAATGAAAAAAATAACTTGTTTCAAAGAAATTCAAAAAAATAAATAACGGAAAAGTGGTGCGTGCATATGTATTCACCCCCTTTGCTATGAAGCCCCTAAATAAGATCTGGTGCAACCAATTACCTTCAGAAGTCACATAATTAGTTAAATATGTCCACCTGTGTGCAATATAAGTGTCACATGATCTCAGTATATATACACCTGTTCTGAAAGGCCCCAGAGTCTGCAACACCACTAAGCAAGGGACACCACCAGGCAAGCGGCACCATGAAGACCAAGGAGCTCTCCAAACAGGTCAGGGACAAAGTTGTGGAGAAGTACAGATCAGGGTTGGGTTATAAAAAAATATCAGAAACTTTGAACATCCCACAGAGCACCATTAAATCCATTATTAAAAAATGGAAAGAATATGGCACCACAACAAACCTGCCAAGAGAGGGCCACCCACCAAAACTCACGGACCAGGCAAGGAGGGCATTAATCAGAGAGGCAACAAAGAGACCAAAGATAACCCTGAAAGAGCTGCAAAGCTCCACAGCGGAGATTGGAGTATCTGTCCATAGGACCACTTATAGAATAGTTATGCACTTTCAAGTTTTCAGTTTTTTTGTCTTATTTCTTGTTTTTTCACACAAAAAATTATTTTGCATCTTCAAAGTGGTAGGCATGTTGTGTAAATCAAATGATACAAACCCCCTAAAAAAATCTATTTTAATTCCAGGTTGTACAGCAACAAAATAGGAAAAATACCAAGGGGGGTGAATACTTTCGCAAGCCACTGTATGTGCAATCACAGCAGCAACATTTGTGACCCGTTGCCATGAAAACAGGGCAACCAGTGGAGCATAAACAACATTGTAAATATAACCAATATTTATCTGTTTACTTATCTTAACTATTTGCACATTGCTAAAAACTGTACGTAGCTGATAATATAACATTTGAAACATCTTTATCCTTTTGAAACCTTTATAGTGCAATGTTTACTGTACATTTTTTACGTTTTTTCTTGCTGTTTTTTTTTCTGTTTTTTCTCACTTTTATTTATTTGTAACAATGCCAACAAGCCCATTTGAATTGAATTGAGAGGAGAGAGAGGATCAATTTCTGAGATTTAACTGAATACCAGTGTTTCCCAAATGAAAGGTGTTTGGTGGGTTACAGGGCAAACCCTGCATTTTAGACCACCACTTACAGCAGGAAGTAAACAACAGAGGGGCTCCTGAAAAGAGGAAGGACTGTCATCTGAAGAGTGTTGCCATGATGTCTCAACCTCTCACTCATCCCGTGACTTCCCCTTCCTAGGAACATGTTGGTCAGCAGTATCATCAACACACTAGCATTACAGTTTCTCAATTGCTTGAGCACATTTGTCCAAATAGAATTCACTTCTTCAAAACAATTAACACACAGCCCCAAACTGAAACATATTGGCCAAAAGACACATTTCATTTGCAAAATGCATTAAGACTCAAAACATTAAATACATGACACAAAACCAACTACTTCCATCAAAACATACAACTTGTTATCTAATGAAAAGTTATTTCAATCAATGGTTACACAATGGCCCAATAAATACTAACTACAACTATCAATATACCCTACCATGGTTAACCCTCTTTTATATGTATGGGCCATTTGTTGATGCTATAATTATAGTATGCACCATAAAAGGCAAATAAACATTATCACAGCATGGGCTGTTTTCTTTTTTCCTAAAATGATTTTTACCAAAGATGACCAATGAAGAAAGAATGTCAACAACAGAATATACAGAAACAAAAGGCTTTATTTTACCTAATTCCATTTTAACAGAGAGCTGAACTATCTTCCTCTACGGGCCCCTCTACCTCTCCTTTGTCCTTACCCTCTGCCTCTTACTTGGTCCATTCTTGCAAACAGCAACTCAAAGGTGACCAATTTTATGTATGAATAAGGACTGATTGCTGTTTGAACAATTGTGCAAAGTTTTGGACACGTGCAGAAGAGGTTCACATTCATGGGAGTAATTTGTATCAGCTGTGACCAAAATGTGTAAATGTTGTTTGTTCTAATTTATTCAACTGAGTTTTGTGTCTTTTGTAGAGAGTTATGTTTACTGTTTTGCAAAAATGTGCTTAGCACTTGCATTGTGTGTGAAAGCAATGAGAAATTACTTACAGTTTTGCAAAAAATAATACTGTTGTGCTCTTTAGGTTATGATGGAGATCAAATGGACCCCAGTTTCATTAAAAGTGTCTTAGCAATCGAGGAAAACTGTAACACATTATCATCAGGTCTGATTTCATTATTACTGAAACAGGATACAAGTGGAAAATATAAAGATCCAGTCCATTTAAAAATTGGAGGCCCCTTACACTTCAGTGTTGTGATGCAAAAATTATAGCAAAATGTATAGCGCATAGAATTAAAAAGGATTTGTCAGACATTATTAATTCTAATCAGACAGGTTTTTTACATGGACGATACATTGGAGATAATATAAGGCAAGTACAGGAAACAATAGAACACTATGAAAAATCTGGCAAACCTGGCCTGCTATTCATAATAATAATCATAATTGTAAATCAATTTATAACATTTTTTACATACGTTTTTCTGGATTTTTGTTGTTGTTATTCTGTCTCTCACTGTTTAAATAAATCTACCATTAAAATTATAGACTGATCATTTCTTTGTCAGTGGGCAAACATACAAAATCAGCAGGGGATCAAATACTTTTTTCCCTCACTGTAAATGCCTGGAGCATTTCAATTTTGGAGAATCTCTTATAAAATTGGTTAAAATCATGTATAGTAGCCCTAGGTGTAAAATAGTAAATAATGGCTATTTCTCAGAAAGTTTTAAACTGTCAAGAGGAGTGAAACAAGGTTGTCCACTATCGGCATATCTATTTATTATGGCCATCGAAATGTTAGCTATTATAATCTAATCCAACAATAATATCAAGGGATTAGAAATCCAGGGCTTAAAAACAAAGGTGTCAATGTACGCTGATGATTAATGTTTTCTTTTAAATCCACAACATGAATCCCTCCACAGCCTCATAGAGGATCTAGATACATTTTCTAACCTCTCTGGATTACAACCAAATTATGATAAATGTACTATATTACGTATTGGATCACTAAAAAATACAATTTTTACATTACCATGTAGTTTACCAATAAAATGGTCTGATGGTGATGTGGATATGCTCGGAATACATATCCCAAATGAAATAAATAATCTCACTCCAATACATTTTAATAGAAAGTTAGCAAAAATAGATAAGATCTTGCTACCATGGAAAGGTAAATACCTGTCAATTTGTGGAAAAATCACCCTGATTAACTCTTTAGTATTATCCCAGTTTACCTATTTGCTTATGGTCTTGCCTACGCCTAGCGAACAGTTTTTTTAATTATATGAGAAAAAAATATTCCACTTTATTTGGAACGGCAAACCAGACAAAATTAAACTGCCAATTTATATAATAAATATGAATTCAGAGGACAGAAATTATTAAATATTAAAGCATTAGACCTATCACTAAAAGCTTCAGTCATACAAAAGTTATACTTAAATCCGAACTGGTTCTCTAGCAAATTAGTAAGATTGTCTCACCCAATGTTCAAGAATGGCCTTTTTCCCTTTATTCAGATTACAAACTCTCACTTTCAGTTATTTGAAAAGGAAATTATCCAAATATCACTATTTCTAAAACAAGCCATAGAAAGTTGGTTGCAATTTCAATTTAATCCTCCAGAAACGACAGAACAAATAATGCAACAAATATTGTGGTTAAATTCAAATATACTAATTGATAAAAAAACATTATTTTTGAAAAAAATGTTTTAAAAAGGTAGAATCTTCGTAAATGATATCATAGGTAGGACTGGTGGAGTTATGTCACACATGCAGCTAACAAAAACATGTGGAAATGTCTGCTCTATCCAAAATTACAACCAAATAATTGCAGCATTACTGCAAAAATGGAAGAGGAAAGTGGAAGGGGGAAAAAGTAAGGAACTTGTCTGTCGGCCCTGCATTAAAGCACATAATTGGTTAAAGAAAATTGTGATGAATAAAAAAGTATACCAGTTTCATTTAAGGACCAACGGATTGACAGCCGTCTCGTATAGATTGCAAAATAGTTTGGAAGAGATTTTTGACGTACCGATTCCATGGCATAGTGTTTATGAACTGATACGCAAAACGACGCCGGATTCAAAACATAATTTTTCAATTTAAATTATTATACAAAATTCTTGCTACCAATAGAATGTTATTTATATGGGGGATACAATCTTCCCAGCTCTGCAGATTTTGCTGCGAAGAGACAGAATCATTAGATCATTTGTTTTGGTGGTGTCCATTTGTAGCTTGTTTTTGGACACAGGTCCAGGAATGGCTAAAGGATTGCAATATTTACCTGGAGCTAACCCTGCAGATAGCACAAGTCATAGTCAATCGATCAATAATATAATAATTATTTTAGCAACAATTTTTTATTTATTTATTTACAATCTGTAGAAACAATGAGAATAATAATAATAATATGCCATTTAGCTGACGATTTTATCCAAAGCGACTTACAGTCATGCGTGCATACATTTTTGTATGCAATATGGATGGTGTTATGAGATAGATGGGTGGTGTTGAATGGAGTTGAAGGATGGGACTAATAACAACTAACAACCACTAATAACAACAAGATAACTAATGTAAAGCATACTGTGTCCATAATAAGTATATAGGTTATAGGTTGAGAGCTTTTCTGAAAGAGCACAGTTAGAAAGATATGGCATATAGAAGCAAACTGGATGGACATCATGAAAATGATCGGAGAGGTTGAGGAAGTTCAGGAGTAAAAACAAACAAAATGGAATTATTGTAAAATTTACTGTGTCCATAAAATGGATATAGTATGTATCAGCTGGAAGTAGAGGCCTAAGCATTGTTGTTCACTAGTTTACTCCAATTAGGGAAGGGGTGGTGGGGTTGGAAAGTAATAAAGGGAAATATATTTTTAAAAAGGATGAAAAAAAACAAAAAAACATTAGCATTAACACATTATCATCAACACCACCGTTATTCTTTCTGCTGTTTCCAGAAGGTTGAGGCCTGAGAGAATGCTCTATACAATATTCTGTATGTTAATCAGAGGTCAGGTCATTTCCAGCTGTTTACTGCATGATCCATAGGTACATAGCTACTGTATGTTATAAAGGCCTTCATGAAGAAGTTTCAATACTGATATTGAGTCACCCTCAATAAAGATGTTTAGCCTTTTATTGTTGCATAAGTTTGTGTAGAATTATGCCTTTTTAGAGAAACGTATCTATAGCTCTTCATTAATTCAATAATTTAGCCATCCATCCATCCATCCATCCAACTATTCTCACCCATTCATTCAAACAGATCCTAACCCAGGCAGTCAAGTCTATGTCACGCCCTGGCTCTGGGACTCTGTTATGTTGAGCCAGGGTGTGTGGTTTCTATGTGTTTTGTGTGCTAGGGTGTTTATCTAGTTCATTTGTTTCTATGTTGGCCGGTGTGGTTCTCAATCAGAGGCAATGTGAATCAGCTGTTGCTTGTTGTCTCTGATTGGGAACCATACTTAGGTAGCCTGTTTTGCCACAGTGTTTGTGGGATCTTGTTCCGTGTTTGGTTAGTGTCTATTGCCAAGGACGTCACGTATCGTTTTGCTGTTTTGTTCGTGTGATCATTAAAAATAAAAGTATGTTCGCATTCCACGCTGCGCCTTGGTCCTCTGTGTTCGACGATCGTGACAGTCTACCACATACTGTATGCTATAGCTTTCGACCATAGACTGAGTATATATGCGTCAGTGCTTTTGCTGTGACGGCAAGTGGTGTGTTATGAAGCATCACGGTTGAGAGAACCTTTTGACATCCCGCCGCAGTCCACAAATGAGAAATCAGTCCTTGGGATGAGGTGGGAAAATATATATTTCACAGAGCATGGCGAAGAGAGGCTGCAGTGAGATGACACGATTCAAGGGCTACAATGTTGGATCTTAATTTGAGCCAGTTCGCTACAGCAGTAAAATAATCCTGCAGCAACAGGAAATGTGAATTATTATGTGGATTATAATGAATGACTTTTTTTGTAGGGGTTGATCATTTTATTGTTAGGGAAAATAATGTCTGACATTGTAAAGTGGAAATTCCAAACCTTCTAAGCCTTTTTAAACCTTGAATGCACTGCTGTGCAGGAAAATTCCTCAAACAACAGGATGGTCAAATTAAGATACGATATCTGTATGTCCCCAATGGTACCCCATTCCCTATGTGGTGCACTACTTTTAACCATGGCCCATAGGGCTCTGGTCAAAAGTAGTGCACTATGTAGGGAATAGGGTGCCATTTGGGATGCAACCAAGGATAAGAGTATTGCACTGGGGGGTATCAGCTGTGAAACAGCGGCTGACAGGAGAGGATGACAGATCATCTCACAGCCTGAGCTCTCCTGGAAGCTACTTTGGAATTATGTCTAACTCTGCTACCGTGTGTGTGGGGGTGGGGGGTTGTGAGTCTGTGTGTGTGTGTGTGTGTGTGTGTGTGCGTAGAGATTGAAAAGATTTGGCATTGGCCCTCAAATTCTCAAAAAGTTCTACAGCTACACCATTGAGAGCATCTTGACTATCGCAACTGCACCACCCTCGATCGCATGGCGCTACATAGGGTGGTGCGGACTGGGGGTGAGCTCCCTGCCATCCAGGACCTCTATATTAGGCGGTGTGATAGGAAGGCCCGGAAAATCGTTAATGACTCCAGCCACCCAAAGCCATAAACTGTTCTCTCTGCTTCTGCACGGAAAGCGGTACCGGAGCATCAAGTCGGACACCAACAGGCTCCTGAACAGCTTCTATGCCCAAGCCATAAGACTGCTAAATAGCTAACAGAATGGCTACACAGACTATCTGAGTTGACCATTTTATTTTTGCACTGACTCTATGCACACTCAACACACTCACACACACTCCAACACACACACTTCATTTGCTCACACACACACATAACATGCATACACATACATACTGACGCTACACGCACGCACGCGCGTACACGCACAAGCACACACAGTCATCATATACGCTGCTGCTACTCTGTTTATCTTATATCCTGATGCCTAGTCACCTTACCCCTATACATATATACCTCCATCACTCCATGCACATTGTACATATGGTATTGGAACTGTCCCTGTATATAGCTACTGACCCTGGAACTGACCCTGTATATAGCTACTGACCCTGGAACTGTCCCTGTATATAGCTACTGACCCTGGAACTGACCCTGTATATACCTACTGACCCTGGAACTGTCCCTGTATATAGCTACTGACACTGGAACTGACCCTGTATATAGCTACTGACCCTGGAACTGTCCCCGTATATAGCTACTGACCCTGGAACTGTCCCTGTATAAAGCTACTGACCCTGGAACTGACCCTGTATATAGCTACTGGCCCTGGAACTGTCCCTGTATATAGCTACTGACCCTGGAACTGTCCCTGTATAAAGCTTCTTACTTTCTCATGTTCTTCTTATTTCTATTTCTGGTGGGTTTTTGTTCTACTTTACTTTATTGTACTACTGATATTGATTACTGCATTGTTGAGAAAGAGCGAGCAAACAAAGGCATTTCACTGTACAGTATGAAAAATGTATGCACTCACTAACTGTAAGTCGCTCTGGATAAGAGCGTCTGCTAAATGACTAAAATGTAAATGTAAATGTACTTGTGCACATGACAAACTTGAAACGTCTGTGTGTGTGTGTGTGTGTGTGTGTGTGTGTGTGTGTGCGCGTGTGTGTGTGTGTGTGTGTGTGTGTGTGTGTGTGTGTGTGTGTGTGTGTGTGTGTGTGTGTGTGTGTGCGTGTGTGTGTGTGTGTGTGTGTGTGTGTGTGTGTGTGTGTGTGTGTGTGTGTGTGTGTGTGTGTGTGTGTGTGTGTGTGTGTGTGTACACTAGAGTGAAGGTATAGAGGTTCCAGGACTAGCACTAATTTATTATTGAAGGTCAGGGCTTTCTGGACAATAAAGGAATTCTGTCATTCTTGATTCTAAATGATGCAGCAGCACTTTGCATAGCACTTTGTGACATCTGCTGATGTAAAAAGGGCTTTATAAATAAATTGGATTGATTGATTGATTGCAGTCTGTATTTCAAAACTTCCAGCTAACAGCCCTAGTATAGGAGACACACCCATACAAAGTTATCCAGACAGATGAATAATTCATACAAAAGTCAGACACACTTTCATACAGTACTAAAAAAGACATTTGGCCTGTATATGAATATTGGCGTATAATAGTGTGAAACTGTTTTAATTAATTTCTCAGCTAACAAGGCCCAACAAAGACTGTCATACGCTCCACTTTTGTGCCAATTAAATGAGAAGTCAGTGGGATTCTGGAGTGGGGTTTCAATTCACTGCAAGAAACTAATGATTTGTGCGGCGAAATAACTAGTTGGTGCCTAAGGGTGCCAAAACTGTGGAGGTGGAGGGTTACTTTTTTTTACCATGTGAAATATGAATCAATGCTCCTGCACATTCAATGTGTTGGGATCATCGAAAAAAAGGACCTGAACCGGGATTATTTATGAACCCGTCTGTCAGTGTCAACCTCACCTGGTAAGATTGTATGAGTAGTCGGCTACTCAAAAATGTCAACGCAACCACTGACACCTGACTACTAGCCTGCTGGTTGCCATGGGAGACGGCTCTAGTTTGTGAGTGTGCCATGACCATTGTGACCAGTTTTTCAGAGTACGCCAAACTCTTTCTCAGCCAACTAACATAATGAGTCTACACCATGAACACAAAACGAGACACAGTAGCACTAATTAAAAACAACTTGGGGTAGGGATATTTCATTTTCAGCAGTAATCTTTTTTGACTCTAAAGTATTCCCAGCCTCCGTCTGTTATTGATGATTCCCCACATTTTTGTTTTTTTCCCCCCATTCCCCTCCTCCATTATTAATACCGCTCTTTTTAATCTCCTGTGAGCTGACTCGGAACTCCTTTATCATTTGGAGACTGTTCATCTTCTATGCACATGTCCATAGCATTGATTAAGTGGGTCCCGGTGGGCTGCGGATTACATTGGGGTTTATTTGAAGACGGCATTTCAAAACGTTTTTCCATTACGGAGCAGGAGGAAGGGGAATTTAGATAAACTTGGCCTTGCACTTTCTGCTGAGTTTTGCCTTATTTGCCTCGTCCACTTGTGGCCTCGGCGCAAGTAACAATTACTGTCCTCGGCTGATGCCTAATTCTATGTTTACATCACTCAGCAGAAGGATTCCCCAGTCAAGGAGAACTCCAATTGGAGGAGAGAGGAGTGAAGTAAGATATGGAAGACAGCAAAAGTAGTATTTATCAAGTGAGATAGTGTGAGGGGGATTATTAAATGAGATTGGATAATGGCGTAACCTAAAATTAGGGTCTGGACATCACGTGAGCACTGTTTTACGGCCCTCTAACCAATTGTGCTATTATGTGGGTTTTTTCACGTTATTTGTAATTTATTCTGTACATAATGTTTCTGCCACCGTCTCTTATGACCAAAAAGAGCTTCTGGATATCAGGACAGCGATTACTCACCTCGTATTGGACAAAGATTTTTTCTTCAACGAGTCGGACGTGAAGGATATTCTACAGACACCCGACAAGGCCCAAATCCCCATCATTCGCATGAGAAAGAGACAGAGATATCGTGGACGTAGGTCGGGGTGCCTTGTAAGGATCCGATGGCGAGCGAGTAATCTGCCTCTTCCATCAATCCTATTAGCCAACGCACAATCATTGGAAAACAAAATGGATGACCTAATATCAAGGATATCCTACCAACGGGACATAAAAAACTGTAATATCTTATGTTTCACCGAGTCGTGACTGAACAATGACATGGATCACATACAGCTGGCGGGATATACGCTACATCGGCAGGATAGAACGGCTGACTCCGGTAAGACAAGGGGTGGCGGTCTGTGTATATTTGTAAACAACAGCTGGTGCACAAAATCAAATACTAAGGAAGTCTCGAGGTTTTGCTCGCCTGAGGTAGAGTATCTCATGATAAGCTGTAGACCACACTATTTACCAAGAGAGTTTTCTTCTATATTTTTCGTAGCTGTCTATTTACCACCACAAACCGATGGTGCCACTAAGATTTCACTCAATGAGCTGTATAAGGCCAAAAGCAAACAGGAAAACACTCATCCAGAGGCAGCGCTCCTAGTGGCCAGGGACTTTAATGCAGGGAAACTTAAATCCGTTCTACCTCATTTCTTGAGCATGATAAAAACTCTAGACCACCTTTACTCCACACACAGAGATGCATACAAAGCTCTCCCTCGCCCTCCATTTGGCAAATCTGACCATAATTCTATCCTCCTGATTCCTGCTTATAAGCAAAAACAAAAGCAGGAAGCACCAGTGACTCGGTTAATAAAGAAGTGGTCAGATGACGCAGATGCTAAGCTACAGGACTGTTTAGCTAGCACAGACTGGAATATGTTCCGGGATTCGTCCGATGGCATTGAGGAGTACACCACATCAATCACTTGCTTCATCAATAAGTGCATCGATGACGTCGTCCCCACAGTGACCGTACGTACATACCCCAACCAGAAGCCATGGATTACAGGCAACATCCGCACTGAGCTAAAGGGTAGAGCTGCTGCTTTCAAGGAGCGGGACTCTAACCCGGACGCTTATAAGAAATCCCGCTATGCCCTCCGACGAACCATCAAACAGGCAGAGTCAATACAGGACTTTGATTGAATCGTACTACACCGGCTCTGACGCTCATCGGATGTGGCAGGGCTTGCAAACTATTACAGACTACAAAGGGAAGCACAGCCGCGAGCTGCCCAGTGACACGAGCCTACCAGACGTGCTAAACCACTTCTATGCTCGCTTCGAGGCAAGCAACACTGAAGCATGCATGAGAGCATCAGCTGTTCCGGATGACTATGTGATCACGCTCTCCGCTCTCCGGAGCCGATGTGAGTAAGACTTTTAAGCAGGTCAACATTCAAAAGGCTGCAGGGCCAGACGGATTACCAGGACGTGTACTCCGAGCATGCGCTGACCAACTGGCAAGTGTCTTCACTGACATTTTCAACATGTCCCTGACTGAGTCTGTAATACCAACATGTTTCAAGCAGACCACCATAGTCCCTGTGCCCAAGAACACTAAGGTAACCTGCCTAAATGACTACTGACCCGTAGCACTCACGTCTGTAGCCATGAAGTCCTTTGAAAGGCTGGACTGTTTGCATTAGTTTACTGCTGCTCTTTCATTATTTGTTATTTTTATTTTTAACTTATCTATTTTTTACTTAACACTTTTTTTTCTTAAAACTGCATTGTTGGTTAAGGGCTTGTAAGTAAGCATTTCACTATAAGGTCTACACCTGTTGTATTCGGCACATGTGGCAAATAACATTTGATTTGATTTGATTGGTTGAAAAGACATCAGCCTGAAGTGATTGAAAACGTTGTTTATACGTCAATTTTGTAGTCTTTACCTGGTTGTGATCTGACAAGTAGGTTACAGTTCCCATGTCAAATGTCCCTGCTGAGCAAGAAGCAAGCGGAAGATGAAGAAATGACAGATGGGCTGAATAGATTACATCACTCCGAACATCAACGTCTCATGGCTTATTTAATCACCCGTGTTGTCTCTGGATTCTAATTGTCTGTGGTTGACACGTCCCACATCACAGAAGTGGGACTCTGTCTCCTTATCAACACAGTTTGAGGCTGAAAAAACAGGGATCCAATTTTTTAGGTAAAAGGCTCTCTGAACGTTTCATAATGGGGTCAGAGTGAGCAGGTTATTCTCTTCCTGTATCTGCATGAGTCAAGTCCCTTAAGTATTACTGCGGTAAATCAGTATGTTAATAAATTACATGTCTTAGACCTGAATGTCTCTCCATATACTGTTTAAAGGCATACTCCATTATTGGAAAAATATCTTGTTTACAAACAATGGCGTAAAACAACCTTATATTTTGGGTTATGATGGGGTAAGACTGTTGAACTAAGCTCTTGGGCCTTTCTAAGTGATATTGTTAAAATACTCTGGAATCAATCGTTGTATAATATTCATTTAAATGACCAAAAACTGCTGTATACATATTGCCATTTTACAGGATGTTGATGCTGAGTGTCTCTGATTGTTTACCACCCAAAACCATCCCTTCTCATCCCCATACAGGTGACAGGGGTGGGTTTAGGTCATCAGTGATGAAAACTGACATTTGAAGGGGTTGATTACTTACTCAAGTTGGCTTGAGGACATTGGGTATGTTCCCTTGCACTGAAACCTGCTGGCTGTTTGCTTAATTACATTATTCTCTGAATGTCAAAATGAATGCTCACTGAATAATGGAGAGGAGGCGCCATCTAGTGCTTAGTAGACTCATTACAAATCAAACTCTTGTACTGTGTTGCTGTGTCAATAGACTGTATAAAATAATGGTCAATAATTACAGCAAAAACCTGGGAGAGAGTTAAACGTGTGTTGTCTGTGAGGCTGGGGTTGATTTGACCATGGTAGAATGCTCAACTGTCACATGAAGGACAGCACCCTGTGCAGGGAAACATTCCAAATCAATGCCTTGATGCATTGGAGTCTCCTTGGACCAGATAAAAGAGTGGCCCCTACTGACCCTCCAACAATAACTCCCATCCATGTATTGACAAGACCCAGCCCTGCTTAGCTTCAGAGGCAAGCCAGAAGAGGGTTGCAGAGTGGTAAGGCTGCATAGGTCTGTCTTTCAGGGATGACATCAGTACATCAGGAGGTTATCAATACAATATTAAAGATGATTATTTTTGTACAACATGATTTTAGATGGTTCCTCGTCCTGAAAGTAGTTCATGGCCCAGGAGAAACTATAATCCATGGTTCGGTTTTCCTTAAAGGGGAAATCCGCAGTTGAAACAATAACAACACTGTTTCGGTAAAAAGCTGGTGGCTGTTGGTAGAGCATGGCGGTTGCACCGCCAGGGTTGTGGGTTTCGATTCCTGGGACCACCCATATGTAAAAGATATGCACGCATGACTCTAAGTCGCTTTGGATAAAAGTGTCTGCTAAATGGCATATATTATATTATAGGGCTGGAGAAATGTAACCACTCAAATTTATAGACAGAGCTTTGGATGCAAGGACCCAGTAGTGGACAATAAATTCAACCACACCTTTGTTTCATCACAAAACCAGATAGCAACCTCTGTCCAATGAAGTCCACAAAGCATATTGCATGTACAGTAACAGACAGTTACATGACCTACAGCATGGTCAAGCAAGTTAATGTTTCCGACATTTTCGGACCACTAAACAACTATTGATTTAGAACCACAGAGAGTTAACGCAAGTCGCAAAGAAAATGAGCTGCCTCCGCTATTCAAGCACAATTTCAACTTCAACATTTCAACATCATCAAATCACCTCTGTAGTGTCATCAAGGCAAAGGGTGGCTACTTTGAAGAATCTCAAATATAAAATATAATTTGATTTGTTTAACACTTTTTTGGTTACTACATGATTCCATATGTGTTATTTCATAGTTTTGATGTCTTCACTATTATTCTACAATGTAGAAAATAGTAAAATAAAGAAAAACCCTTGAATGAGTAGATGTGTCCAAACTTTTGACTGGTACTGTATATATAGTGTAATATTGGGATGCAAACTCAACATTTTATAAATGTAAACTTTATATCTGCCAGTATACAGCAGCACGAGGCATGAAAGATACATCATGATTGTGACACGGACTCTGTGTGGTTGACATTAGGGTATGCAAGCCTCTACAGAAACTGGAAACTGTGAAGGGTATAATGTGCATGATGCAGATGTAAAGCATATAGATAGTCTCTTATTATTAATTAAACCAGAGGTACAGTACACCAGTCAGTCGTATATATCAATATATTTCATACCTGTGAACTTCTGAGTTTAAAAAAAATGTTTAAATATGGGACGGATCCATAGTTCGATAGAGGGAAGCTTCTTTGCATCTTTGCTATAATGGCTTCTGTGACAGCTTTCTCCACTCTAAAGTAGTCCATTTCTTCTTCTTCTAAGAAAACAAAAAAATGTATGCACGCATGACTGTAAGTCGCTTTGGATAAAAGCGTCTGCTAAATGGCATATTATATATATTATTATATAAACAAACTGAAAGGGTGCATACTACCACCCGGAGTGTGTCGTCTGAACAGGTGTAAAGCCAAGGTTGGTGATTTACTGCCACCTGCAGTTATGGAACGTTTGCCAAGATGTATAATTCCTTTGCCGAACCTCCTACTGACCTGGATGGAATTCTGTGATTCTTCCTTAACCCATAGAAAGTCCCACCCTAAGGCGCATTCAGAGCCCATTCAATCTGGTCCGAGGGAGGTTTGAGTAAAAAATAATCATAATACAAATAATAATAATATATATATATATCATATAATATATGTAATATAATAATTATATATATATCAACAGCAAATTATTATTATTACTTTTTTTTAAACACTCCAGGCCACCCTTGAACATCTACAACAGATATAAAGAATGTACAAATTATACTGAACAAAAATAAAACGCAACATGCAACAATGTCAACGATTGTACTGAGTTACAGTTCATATAAATCAATTGAAATAAATGAATTAGGCCCTAATCTATGGATTTCACATGACTGGGCAGGGGCACAGCCATGGGTGGGCCTGGGAGGGTATAGGCCCACCAACTACTTGGGAGCCAGGCCCAGCTAATCAGAATGAGTTTTTCTCCACAAAAGGGCTTTATTACAGACAGAAATACTCCTCCGTTTCATCAACTGTCCGGGTGGCTGGTATCAGATAATCCCGCAGGTGAAGAAGCCGGATGTGGAGGTTCTGGGCTGGCATGGTTACACATGGTCTGTGGTTGTGAGGCCGGTTTGACGTACTGCCAGATTCTCTAAAACGACGTTGGAGGCGGCTTATGGTAGAAATTAAGAAATTAACATTAAATTATCTGGCAACAGCTCTGGTTGACATTCCTGAAGTCAGTATGCCAATTGCACGCTGCCTCAACTTTAGACATCTGTGGCATTGTGTTGTGTGACAAAACTGCACATTTTAGAGTGGCCTTTTATTGTCCCCAGCACAAGGTGCACCTGTGTAATGATCATGCTGTTTAATCAGCTTCTTGATATGCCACACCTGTCAGGTGGATGGACTATCTTGGCAAAAGAGAAATGCTCGCTAACAGGGATATGAACAAATGTGTGCACAAAATTTGAGAGAAATACGCTTTTTGTGCGTATGGAACATTTCTGGGATCTTTTATTTTAGCTCATGAAACATGGGACCAACATTGCATTTATATTTTTGTTCAGTGTATAACAAAACATTAGGAACACCTTTCTAATATTGAGTTGCAACCCCTTTTGCCCTCAGAACAGCCTCAATTTGTCGGCACATGGACTCTACAAGGTGTCGAAAGCTGGCCCATGTTGACTCCAATGCTTCCCACAGTTGTGTCAAGTTGGTTGGATGTCCTTTGGGTGGTGGGCCATTCTTGATACACATGGGAAACTGTTGAGCGTGAAAAACCCAGCAGCTTTGCAGTTCTTGACACACCTACTACCATACCCCGTTCAAAGGCACTTAAATCTTTGTCTTGGCCATTCACCCTCTGAATGGCACACTTACCCAATCCATGTCTCAGTTGTCTCAAGACTTAAAAATACTTATTTAACCTGTCCACTCCCCTTCATCTACAGTGAGTGAAGTGGACTTAACAAGTGACATCAATAAGGGATCATAGCTTTCACCTGGATTCACCTTGTCAGTCTATGCCATGGAAAGAGCAGGTGTCCTTAATGTTTTGTACACTCAGTGTATTTTCAAATAACTGCCAATTTTCTGGCCCACAAATTGCTTTTGACAAACAAATATGTCTGGAAAAAAATCTCTGCAGCCCTACGCTGAATTTTGAAATAAAGATGAAGCCCTCGAACCACAATGATTGCCCACCCCTGATCTGATTACAAATACAATATACCCGACAGGCCAATGTATTAAAATAAAATACAAGATACTTTTGCAAAGTATTGTATGTAGATAAAATACTGGTATTTTAGATATTTTTTATTTTCAAAGTACAAAATACATTTGCAAGTACATGCCTTAACTACAACAACCTTCTCAGTAAGAAAATACTTTTTACTTGCCATGACTGATCTACCTGTGTAATCTACCTTAGTTTAATGCACTGGCTGTAAGTCGCTCTAGATAAAAGCATCTATTAATGACCAACATCTAAATATAAATTTAAAAATGTACAATTGCAAAGCACACTGTGTATTAGTATTGGCCTTGTTTCGGGGGTGGAGCTCATTAGAATAATACCCAGCGTGCATTGCAGGTTTTAATTTTTACATGTACATTTTGGTCATTTAGCTGACGCACTCATCGCACCATAGTGCCATCAGACTTCTGATACCAATGCAGGGTGAAAGGGGGCCACAAAATTGTGAACTACATTAAAAAAATGGTATGGAAAAGTATTTTGCGTTATGAAAATACAAATTACAGCTCTCGAATGTATCTTGTTACAAAATACATTGTGTTGTATTTCAGGCCAGAGTAACAAAAATTACAAAATACCAAAAAGTAATTCAATAGTAATTAAATACGTATTTAAAATACATGTAACAGAAATACTGCCCATCTCTGATGGCGCTGCCCATGCTAAAACAAGCTTTGTGGCACGTGAGCCATCTATCCAAGTCTATGGAGGGATCTGCGAGTCAAGTGGTGAACAGAATTCAGGGAGGATGTTGAATAATATCTGGTTCCTCAGTGTCTCTTCTGAATTGTGTTGAGAATGTTGTTTATCCCAAGTCTGCTGTTTTTCTCATTAACTCTCTTGTTTTGTTGCTTTTCCACTAACTCTCCATGGGAACATAACATAACATGACCTATTGGGTTACTGGAAAAATAACTCACTAACTGGACCAATATAAACACTACAAACAGAGTGGGAGGAAGTACAATGGACATCATAGTACAACGCTTACAATAACAAAATATACAATGTTTTATATAAATATGCCATTTAGCAGACGCTTTTATCCAAAGCGACTTACAGTCATGCGTGCATACATTTTATTTTTTTAATTTTTTTGTGTATGGGTGGTCCCGGGGATCGAACCCACTACCTTGGCGTTACAAGCGCCGTGCTCTACCAGCTGAGCTACAGAGGACCAAGTACATTTTGTCAGTTAATCTTACCTCTACCATCCATTTGGTTGTACATGACAAGTGGGTGAATGCAATAATCTTTCAGCTAGTTTTGGATAGTCCCAAATACACAATTAGATCACTATTTTGTCACTAAGAATTTTCCTGCACTGCAAGAAATGCAGATGAGCTTCATGATTTACATAAATTAACTGCAAACCTGCACGAAGACATGGTTATATTAACAGTATTCAGTGGTGTAAAGTACTTCAGTAAAAGTACTTGAAAGTACTTCTTAAGTAGTTTTTTGGGGTATCTGTACATTACTTTACTATTTATATTTTTGACAACTTTTACTTCACTACATTCCTAAAGAAAATGATGTACTTTTTACTCCATACATTTTCCCTAACACTCAAAAGTACTCGTTACATTTTGAATGGTTAGCAGGACAAAATAATTGTCTAATTCACACACTTATCAAGAGAACATCCCTGGTCATCCCTACTGCCTCTGATCTGGCGGAATCACTAAACACACATGCTTAGTTTGTAAATTATGTCTGAGTGTTGGAGCATGCTCCTGGCTATCGGTACATTTAAAAATCAAAGAAAATGGTGCCGTCTGGTTTGCTTAATATAAGGAATTTGAAAAGATTTATACTTTTACTTTTACTTTTGATACTTAAGTATATTTTAGCAATTACATTTACTTTTGATACTGAAGTATATTTGAAACCAAATACTTTTAGACTTTTACTCAAATAGTATTTTACTGGGTGACTTTCACTTTTACTTGAGTCATTTTTTATTAAGGTAGCTTTACTTTTACTCAAGTATGACAACTAGGTACTTTTTCCACCACTGACAGTATTGCACTTTTCATGTAACCTAATTTTGGCCAGCTAATAATAGCCTAATCAAGAAACATTATGGACAAAACATTCAAATCCTGTTGCTGCGACAATACTGGTCAAATTAAGATCCTACATCTGTAGATGGTTTGGAGTTAAGTGGATGTTCAACTAACTTTCAACAACACTAACTTATCTTCCCTGTTGGAAGGAAGGAAATCATCTCACTAGGAGTTGATAAATTATTTCCTCAGACTGTCCATTAGTCTCCTAATTACGCCTTTTTATTTCCCTTTATTCAGATTACTACCTCTCACTTTCAGTTATTTGAAAAGGAAATAATCTCCCAAATATCACTATTTCTAAAACAAGCCATAGAAAGTTGGTTGCAATTTCAATTTAATCCTCCAGAAACGACAGAACAAATAATGCAACAAATATTGTGGTTAAACTCAAATATACAAATATAAAAAAACATTCTTTTTTGAAAAAATGTTTAAAAAAGGTAGAGTCTTCGTAAATTATATCATAGGTAGGACTGGTGGAGTTATGTCGCACATGCAGCTAACAAAAACATGTGGAAATGTCTGCTCTATCCAAAATTACAACCAAATAATTGCAGCCTTACCGCAAAAATGGAAGAGGAAAGTGGTATGGGGGAAAAGTAAGGAACTTGTCTGTCGGCCCTGCATTAAAGAACATAACTGGTTAAAGAAAATTGTGATAAATAAAAAAGTATACCAGTTTCATTTAAGAACCAAAAGATTGACAGCCGTCTCGTATAGATTGCAAAATAGTTTGGAAGAGATTTTTGACGTACCGATTCCATGGCATAGTGTTTATGAACTGATACGCAAAACGACGCCGGATTCAAAACTTAGAATTTTTCAATTTAAATTATTATACAAAATTCTTGCTACCAATAGAATGTTATTTATATGGGGGATACAATCTTCCCAGCTCTGCAGATTTTGCTTTGAAGAGACAGAATCATTAGATAATTTGTTTTGGTACTGTCCATTTGTGGCTTGTTTTTGGTCACAGGTCCAGGAATGGCTGAAGGATTGCAATATTTACCTGTAGCTAACCCTGCAGATAGCACTACTGGGTGATCTG
Source organism: Coregonus clupeaformis (assembly GCF_020615455.1). Taxonomy (NCBI): domain Eukaryota; kingdom Metazoa; phylum Chordata; class Actinopteri; order Salmoniformes; family Salmonidae; genus Coregonus; species Coregonus clupeaformis. The sequence continues at coordinate 9,538,752 of NC_059205.1, read as the reverse complement.
AAAAGTCATAGTCAATCGATCAATAATATAATAATACTTTTAGCAAAAATGCTTATTTTCAATTTAAAATCTGTAGAAACAATGAGAATATAAGGGTTCAGAACTTTTGTGAAACATCACAGTACAGTTGAAAAATATATGGCAAATAGAAATCCAATATGGATGGTGTTAAGAGATAGATGGGGAGGTGTTGAATGGAGCTGAAGGATGTGTAAGCAAATGCCCAGCAAAAAGAATCGGAATAAATCTCATACATTTTACATTGTGTGAAGCTGTTACTCTCAATTTTAGATAGAAGTGTATGTCATTGTTATAAACATTCACACATTTCCCCAAAAAGCCTTCTATTATTCGAGATGTAGGTTAAAATACGCAGGGTAGTCTAGCTACCTACACGGACTGCCCTGCCATGTCCTCGTATCACTGCATTTTTGTCAACGCTAGTGTGATAGGTACTTACCACTGCCGGATGTAACAATTCAACTCGTTCCAAATGTGGTGTTATCATTAGACTGTAAAGTGGTTATGCCACTGGCTATAAGGTGAATGCACCAATTTGTAAGTCGCTCTGGATAAGAGCGTCTGCTAAATGACGTAAATGTAAATGAAATGTGACTAATAAGAACTAACAACAACTAATAACAGCAAGATAACTAATGTAGGGCATGCTGTGTCCATAATACATATATAGGTTATAGGTTGAGAGCTTTTGTGAAGGAGCACAGTTGGAGAGATAAGGCATATAGAAGCAAACTGGATGGACATCATGAAAATGATCGGAGAGGTTGAGGGTAGAGGAAGTTCAGGAGTAAAAACAAACAAAATATAACTCTTGTAAAATTGACTGTGTCTATAAAATGTATATAGTATGTATCAGCTGGAAGTAGAGGCCTAAGCACTGTTGTTCACTAGTTTAGTCCAAATTAGGGAAGGGGTGGTGGGGATGGAAAGTAATAAAGGGAAATATATATTTTTAAAGGATATGTATGTATATGTATGTATATGTGTTTATATGTATGTATGTGTATGCATGTATGTGTATATGTATGTATATATATGTGTGTATGTATGTATGTATGTATATATATGTGTGTATGTATGTATATATACATATATATATATATATTATTGTATATATGTACAGTTGAAGTCGGAAGCTTACAAACACTTAGGTTGGAATCATTAAAACTTGTTTTTCAACCACTCCACACATTTCTTGTTAACAAACTATAGTTTTGGCAAGTCGGTTAGAACATCTACTTTGTTCATGACACAAGTCATTTTTCCAACAATTGTTTACAGACACAGATTATTTCACTTATAATTCACTGTATCACAATTCCAGTGGGTCAGAAGTTTACATACACTAAGTTGACTGTGCCTTTAAACAGCTTTGAAAATTCCAGAAAATTATGTCATGGCTTTAGAAGCTTCTGATAGGCTAATTGACATCATATGAGTCAATTGGAGGTGTACCTGTGGATGTATTTCAAGGCCTACCTTCAAACTCAGTGCCTCTTTGCTTGAAATCATGGGAAAATCAAAAGAAATCAGCCAAGACCTCAGAAAAAAATGTGTAGACCTCCACAAGTCTGGTTCATCCTTGGGAGGAATTTCCAAATGCCTGAAGGTACCACGTTCATCTGTACAAACAATAGTACGCAAGTATAAACAACATGGGACCACGCAGCCGTCATACCGCACAGGAAGGAGACGCGTTCTGTCTCCTAGAGATGAATGTATTTTGGTGTGAAAAGTGCAAATCAATCCCAGAACAACAGCAAATGACCTTGTGAAGATGCTGGAGGAAACAGGTACAAAAGTATCTATATCCACAGTAAAACAAGTCCTATATCGATATAACCTGAAAGGCCACTCAGTAAGGAAGAAGCCACAGCTCCAAAACCGCCATAAAAAAGCCAGACTACGGTTTGCAACTGCACATGGGGACAAAAATCATACTTTTTGGAGAAATGTCCTCTGGTCTGATGAAACAAAAATACAACTGTTTGGCCATAATGACCATCGTTATGTTTGGAGGAAAAAAGGGGAGCTTGCAAGCCGAAGAACACCATCCCAACCGTGAAGCACGGGGGTGGCAGTATCATGCTGTGGGGGTGCTTTGCTGCCGGAGGGACTGGTGCACTTCACAAAATAGATGGCATCATGAGGAAGGAATATTATGTAGATATATTGAAGCAACATCTCAAGACATCAGTCAGGAAGTTAAAGCTTGGTCACAAATGGGTCTTCCAAATGGACAATGACCCCAAGCATACATCCAAAGTTGTGGCAAAATGGCTTAAGAACAAGAAAATCAAGGTATTGGAGTGGCCATCACAAAGCCCTGACCTCAATCCTGTAGAAAATGTGCGGGCAGAACTGAAAAAGTGTGTGCGAGCAAGGAGGCCTACAAACCTGACTCAGTTACACCAGCTCTGTCAGGAGGAATGGGCCAAAATTCACCCAACTTATTGTAGGAAGCTTGTGGAAGGCTACCCGAAACGTTTGACCCAAGTTAAACAATTTAAAGGCAATGCTAGCAAATACTAATTGAATGTATGTAAACTTCTGACCCACTGGGAATGTGATGAAAGAAATAAAAGCTGAAATAAATCATTTTCTCTACTATTATTCTGACATGTAACATTCTTAAAATAAAGTGGTGATCCTAACTAACCTAAGACAGGGACTTTTTACTAGGATTAAATGTCAGGAATTGTGAAAAACTGAGTTTAAATGTATTTGGCTAATGTGTATGTAAACTTCCGACTTCAACTGTATATCTATATATGTATGTACAGTGAGGGAAAAAAGTATTTGATCCCCTGCTGATTTTGTACGTTTGCCCACTGACAAAGAAATGATCAGTCTATAATTTTAATGGTAGGTTTATTTGAACAGTGAGGGACAGAATAACAACAACAAAATCCAGAAAAACGCACGTCAAAAATGTTATAAATTGATTTGCATTTTGATGAGGGAAATAAGTATTTGACCCCCTCTCAATCAGAAAGATTTCTGGCTCCCAGGTGTCTTTTATACAGGTAATGAGCTGAGATTAGGAGCAAGGCTACAAGACCCTCGCCAAGCAGCTTGGTGAGAAGCTGACAACAGTTGGTGTGATTATTCGCAAATGGAAGAAGCACAAAAGAACTGTCAATCTCCCTCGGCCTGGGGCTCCATGCAAGATCTCACCTCGTGGAGTTGCAATGATCATGAGAACGGTGAGGAATCAGCCCAGAACTACACGGGAGGATCTTGTCAATGATCTCAAGGCAGCTGGGACCATAGTCAAGAAAACAATTGGTAACACACTACGCCGTGAAGGACTGAAATCCTGCAGAGCCCGCAAGGTCACCCTGCTCAAGAAAGCACATATACATGCCCGTCTGAAGTTTGCCAATGAACATCTGAATGATTCAGAGGAGAACTGGGTGAAAGTGTTGTGGTCAGATGAGACCAAAATGGAGCTCTTTGGCATCAACTCAACTCACCGTGTTTGGAGGAGTGGCGCAGTGGCGCCGTCTCCCGAGTGGCGCAGTGGTCTAAGGCACTGCATCGCAGTGCTAGCTGTGCCACTAGAGATCCTGGTTCGAATCCAGGCTCTGTCGTAGCCGGCCCCGACCGGGAGACCCACGGGGCAGCGCAAAATTGGCCCAGTGTCGTCCAGGGTAGGGGAGGGAATGGCCGGCAGGGATGTAGCTCAGTTGGTAGAGCATGGCGTTTGCAACGCCAGGGTTGTGGGTTCGATTCCCAGGGGGGGCCAGTATGAAAAATAAAATAAAAATGATGTATGCACTCACTAACTGTAAGTCGCTCTGGATAAGAGCGTCTGCTAAATGACTAAAATGTAAATGGAGGAGGAGGAATGCTGCCTATAACCCCAAGAACACCATCCCCACCGTCAAACATGGAGGTGGAAACATTATGCTTTGGGGGTGTTTTTCTGCTAAGGGGACAGGACAACTTCACCGCATCAAAGGGACGATGGACTGGGCCATGTACCGTCAAATCTTGTGTGAGAACCTCCTTCCCTCAGCCAGGGCATTGAAAATGGCTCGTGGATGGGTATTCCAGCATGACAATGACTCAAAACACACGGCCAAGGCAACAAAGGAGTGGCTCAAGAAGAAGCACATTAAGGTCCTGGAGTGGCCTAGCCAGTCTCCAGACCTTAATCCCATAGAAAATCTGTGGAGAGAGCTGAAGGTTCGAGTTGCCAAACGTCAGCCTCGAAACATTAATGACTTGGAGAAGATCTGCAAAGAGGAGTGGGACAAAATCCCTCCTGAGATGTGTGCAAACTACAAGAAACGTCTGACCTCTGTGATTGCCAACAAGGGTTTTGAACCCTCAACACTAAACTGTTTGTTATCCTATTCTTCTTCCTCGTACGTCTTCCTCTCATGGACAGTACAGGAACGGTCCAATGTTGATACAGTCCCAAAATGTTTGGCAGGTCAGCAATCAAATTTTCAAGATGCAGGACATTCAAAAAGCAAATTGTAACCAGCCACATCATCATGATGATGCATTTTGCAGATATGTATATATTTTTAATCACATACCTCTACTTCTGTGATGTGAATGTCAGATACCTGTGGAATATTCAGAATCTGTTCCAAGAGGGTCTACATGCTCTCCATCAGTTGTGCAGATGTGTTTATGCAGAGCCCCACAGTGCTCTTTAAGTCAACAACCTCTTGGTTGCCATAGTGATAGTAGTGATGAGAATAATGTTATTTTCTCTCTTATTACAGACCCATCAGAGATGATTAGTACATTTACATTTTAGTCATTTAGCAGACGCTCTTATACAGAGCAACTTACAGTTAGTGAGTGCATACATTATTTTTTTATTTTTCATACTGGCCCCCCGTAGGAATCGAACCCACAACTCTGGCGTTGCAAACGCCATGCTCTACCAACTGAGCTACATCCCTAGTACTTACCCTAATGACCATATCACCTCCAATAACCATTGTCTGTCTCATTATAGTCCTCATTCTGATTACTGGTATGCTGCCATCCACTGGATGGGTCAGTCAAAAAGTAAATAGTATATATATATATTTTTTATGTGTTAAGAAATGCACATTTAAAAAAAACATGTTTGTGGCAGCTAAAAAATCTGTACTACACACGGTTCCTACTATACACACACGGTTCCTACTACACACACACACGGTTCCTACTACACACACACAATTATTGCTGTCTATTAACAATGACAAGCCACCGGGGTCTGACACCTTGGATGGAAGATTACTGAGGATAATAGTGGACGATATTGCCACTCCTATTTGCCATATCTTCAATTTAAGCCTACTAGAAAGTGTGTGCAACAGGCTTGGAGGGAAGTAAAAGTCATTCCGCTACCTAAGAATAGTAAAGCCCCCTTTACTGGCTCAAATAGCCGACCAATTAGCCTGTTACCAACCCTTAGTAAACTACTGGAAAAAATTGTGTTTGACCAGATACAATGCTATTTTACAGTTAACAAATTGAAAACAAACGTTCAGCATGCTTATAGAGAAGGACATTCAACAAGCACAGCACTCACACAAATTACTGATGATTGGCTGAGAGAAATTGATGATAAAAAGGTTGTGGGGGCTGTTTTGTTAGACTTCAGTGCGGCTTTTGACATTATCGATCATAGTCTGCTGCTGGAAAAACATATGTGTTATGGCTTTACACCCCCTGCTATATTGTGGATACAGAGTTACCTGTCTAACAGAACACAGAGGGTGTTCTTTAATGGAAGCCTCTCCAACATAATCCAGGTAGAATCAGGAATACCCCAGGGCAGCTGTCAAGGCCCCTTACTTTTTTCAATCTTTACTAATGACATGCCACTGGCTTTGAGTAAAGCCAGAGTGTCTATGTATGCGGATGACTCAAACTATACACGTCAGCTACTACAGCGACTGAAATGACTGCAAAACTTAACAAAGAGTTGCAGTTAGTTTCAGAGTGGGTGGCAAGGAATAAGTTAGTCCTTCTAAAACTAAAAGCATTGTATTTGGGACAAATCATTCACTAAACCCTAAACCTCAACTAAATCTTGTAATGAATAATGTGGAAATTGAGCAAGTTGAGTTGACTAAACTGCTTGGAGTAACCCTGGATTGTAAACTGTCATGGTCAAAACATATTGATACAACAGTAGCTAAGATGGGGAGAAGTATGTCCATAATAAAGCGTTGCTCTACCTTCTTAACAGCACTATCAACAAGGCAGGTCCTACAGGCCCTAGTTTTGTCACACCTGGACTACTGTTCAGTCGTGTGGTCAGGTGCCACAAAGGCTCAAATTGGAGGAGAGGTTGACTTCATCACTACTTGTATTTATGAGAGGTATTGACATGTTGAATGCACCGAGCAAGTCCCCAAATCCAGAACAGACTATGAGAGGTGCACAGTACTACATAGAGCCATGACTACATGGAACTCTATTCCACATCAAGTAACTGATGCAAGTAGTGAAATTAGATTTTTTAAAAAAACAGATAAAAAAAAACACCTTATGGAACAGCGGGGACTGTGAAGCAACACAAACATAGGCACAGACACATGCAATCACACACACGATAACATACGCACTATACACACACACGTACACATGGATTTCGTACTGTAGATATGTGGTGGTGGTGGAGTAGGGGCCTGAGGGCACACAGTGTGTTGTGAAATATGTGAATGTATTGTAATGTTTTTAAAATTGTATCACTGCCTTAATTTTGCCGGACCCCAGGAAGAGCAGCTGCTGCCTTGGCAGGAACTAATGAGGATCCATAATAAATACAAATACAAATACACAGTTCCTACTATACACACACACGGTTCCTACTATACACATATGAACTATACTGCATTAAGTGGGCAGATCCGGATACTCCAACCTGTGATCTACATGTTCACGTAAGACATTGCATTCCTATTTCACCCACACGAACTACACGTACTTTAAGTGTGTGGACATCTCTAATATGTACAGAGCACTGCCCAATAATACACACACAGTACAAGACCTTTAAGTGTTACATGGACTTAATCTTAATGCAAACCTTATGGTATTAGCATAGGCTAAAGCCCTTTAGAGTGCTTTCTTGTTATCATCTCTAGAAAAATTTTGGGAAATCGTCTTGATAATGACCCTTAATTAAAATGCACTTAGTGATGTCACCATCTTTCTATTATTTGGTTTGCGTGGAAAAAGGTCAGTTATGCATCGTACGTCTCCAAAGTGTCCAGTTCTGAAATTCTGCCAATAGTAGCACTTTACTGGTATGAGAAAAGATCAAGGACTAAGAGGAAGGCACTTTAGCAGTCCAGGTACATTGGGGTGGGCGGTTGTGCGTGAACAAGATAAAAGGGTTACTAGGTACATTTTCAGTCAGTGTAAATATTAGCTGTTCATTTAATCAGCCAGGCTAAAGAGCACCTGCTTGGCAACACAAAATGAAAAACAGAACTATTGATTAAAGGGATGTGTCCTGTAGTATAATGGGGTAGTTGGGTATTATTGTTTGATTGTTTTGAACAGCTGATTGTTGAGTTGGGGCTGTCGGTGACCAGCAGATAAAAAATGTTGGTACAATAATTTCTTCCTTCAGTCTAGATGGGCATCATACTGTACAATGTGTGTGTCTCCCCTTTATTCGTAGGCCTAGGCTATTGGTTGCATTCAAGATGAGGTCGTTTCTATTGATCTCAGTTTGTCAGAGTAGCATTGCATGAAATGCATTTATAGGGATGTAGCTCAGTTGGTAGAACATGGCGTTTGCAACGCCAGGGTTGTGGGTTTGATTCCCACGGGGGGCCAGTATGAAAAAAAAATAAAATAATGTATGCACTCACTAACTGTAAGTCGCTCTGGATAAGAGCGTCTGCTAAATGTAAATGTAATAAAAGGCCAGATGTTTGGACTGCATTTGAAGCTTTAAGTCTTGGAAGGAGTGTGATTCTGTTCTTCATGTTTCATGGCGTTGTGGCAAGCTAGGTGATACTTGTGCCTGTCTCACGTTTTCGCATGATGTCATCACAGACTGTATCATAGTTAGGGCCTTGCAAGGGCGAAATTGAGGTGTAGGTATTGGGGGGTCCAGGTGTTCTCCCCCTACATTCTAAACAACTTTTTAAAACGCATTTCCTGCAATTCTACATGACTTACTATGCCTCTCTTCAGAGAAATAGAAAGAGAGAGAGAGAGAGAGAGAGAGAGAGAGAGAGAGAGAGAGAGAGAGAGAGAGAGAGAGAGAGAGAGAGAGAGAGAGAGAGAAAGAGAGAAAGAAAGAAATGAAAACACCATTGAAGCTGATAAATTATTCCAGGAGTAATATTTAACTTACGGGTTCTGAAGCTTGAGGGTTGATGTAATCTGAATGCAGCTGACAGAGGCTGGACTGAACTGAACTAACTTTGAAGGAGGCAGACATTGCAGAGAGTGGCTGGGCTTTGAGGGCAGCTGACAAAGGCTGGACTGGAGTTTTCTAAGAGGCAGATGTTATCTGTACTCTGAAGATGGCTGAAAGAGATGGAATGGACTTTGATGGAGGCAGACAGTGGCTGGACTCTGAAGGTGGCTGACAGAGGCTGGACTGAACTTGGATGGAAGCAGACATTGGCAGGCCTCTGAATGCAGCTGACAGACTGGACTGGAGTTTTCTAGCAGGCAGACAGTAGCTGGACTGTGAAGATGGTTGACAGAGACTGGACTTGACCTTTCTAGGAGACAGACAGTAGCTGGACTGTGAAGATGGCTGACAGAGACTGGACTAAACTTGGAAGAAGGCAGACATTGGCTGGGCTCTGAAGGTGGCTAACAGAGACTGGACTTGACCTTTCTAGGAGACAGACAGTAGCTGGACTTTGAAGATGTCTGACAGAGACTGGACTAAACTTGGAAGAAGGCAGACATTGGCTGGGCTCTGAAGGTGTCTGCCAGAGACTTGACTGGAGTCAAATAAATGTTGTCCGGTCTAACTTGTCCAACCTTTTCCGGTGAACATGGCAAACAGTCACATCTCTTCTGTGTCATTGATGTTCTGAGCCATGTTTTTGGTCTCCTCAGGGCACTGAAGCTTCTTTCAGCCTTAGCAGGAACAACAAGTAGAAGTCTCATCAAGGTTTCTACTTGCTTGAAGAGACTTCTCACCTCTGGTACCATGTTCTTGATGATGTCGACCACCCCGGTCACAACAGTCTGTGAATTTTACACTTGTAGTATCTAAGATGTTGAACTACTGCATTCTGTAGTATGATTCTGCAGTATCATGAACATGACTGTTTATTTTCATTTTAGAGGATAAGTCATCTCAATCACTCACTCACCTGTAGATCAACACTGCTGCTGCCACTACCTGCACTGACTTCACTCTCCTCACTTTTTATTTTTTATTTTATTTAACCTTTATTTAACTAGGCAAGTCAGTTAAGAATAAATTATTATTTACAATGACGGCCTACTAAAAGGCAAAAGGCCTCCTGTGGGGATGGGGGCTGGGATTAAAAATACCTTTAACAGAATGTGACTGGCAGAACGGGTGTTGTATGTGGAGGATGAGGGCTGCAGTAGGTATCTCAGATAGGGGGGAGTGAGGCCTAAGAGGGTTTTATAAATAAGCATCAACCAGTGGGTCTTGCAACGAGTATACAGAGATGACCAGTTTACAGAGGAGTATAGAGTGCAGTGATGTGTCCTATAAGGAGCATTGGTGGCAAATCTGATGGCCGAATGGTAAAGAACATCTAGCTGCTCGAGAGCACCCTTACCTGCCGATCTATAAATTACATCTCCATAATCTAGCATGGGTAGGATGGTGATCTGAATCAGGGTTAGTTTGGCAGCTGGGGTGAAAGAGGAGCGATTACGATAGAGGAAGCCAAGTCTAGATTTAACCTTAGCCTGCAGCGTTGACGTGCTGAGAGAAGAACAGGGTACCATCTAGCCATACTCCCAAGGACTTGTATGTGGTGACTACCTCAAGCTCTAAACGCTCAGAGGTAGTAATCGCACCGGTGGGGAGAGGGGCATTCTTCTTACCGAACCACATGACCTTTGTTTTGGAGGTGTTCAGAACAAGGTTAAGGGAAGACAAAGCTTGTTGGACACTAAGAAAGCTTTGTTGTAGAGCGTTTAACACAAAATCCGTGGAGGGGCCAACTGAGTATAAGACTGTATCATCTGCATATAAATGGATGAGAGAGCTTCCTACTGCCTGAGCTATGTTGTTGATGTAAATTGAGAAGAGCATGGGGCCTAGAATCGAGCCTTGGGGTACTCCCTTGGTGACAGGCAGTGGCTGAGACAGCAGATGTTCTGACTTTATACACTGCACTCTTTGAGAGAGGTAGTTAGCAAACCAGGCCAAAGACCCCTCAGAGACACCAATACTCCTTAGCCGGGCCCACAAGAATGGAATGGTCTACCATATCAAACGCTTTGGTCAAGTCAATAAAAATAGCAGCAAAACATTGCTTAGAATCAAGGGCAATGGTGACATCATTTAGGACCTTTAAGGTTGCAGTGACACATCCATAACCTGAGCGGAAATCACTTTGGATACCAGAGAGAATACTATAGACATCAAGAAAGCCAGTCAGTTGATTATTGACAAGTTTTTCCAACACTTTTGATAAACAGGGCAAAATAGAAATAGCTTGATCTCCCCCTTTAATTAAAGGAAGCACCGTGGCTGCCTTCCAAGCAATGGGAACCTCCCCAGAGAGGAGAGAAAGGTTAAAAAGGTCAGAGATAGGCTTGGTGATGATAGGGGCTGCAATCTTAAAGAAGAAAGGATCTAAACCATCTGACCCAGATGTTTTTTTGGGGTCAAGTTTAAGGAGCTCCTTTAGCACCTCAGACTCAGTGACCGCCTGCAGGGAGAAACTTTGTAGCGGGAGAAAAAGAGGGAGGAGCATCGGGGCTAGTTGCATTAGAAGGGCTGGGAGATGAGGAAATGTTGGACGGGCAAGGATGCATGGCTGAGTCAAATAGGAATCCTGACTTAATGAAGTGGTGATTAAAGAGCTCAGCCATGTGCTCCTTGTCAGTAACAACCACATCATCAACATTAAGAGACATGGGCAGCTGTGAGGAGGAGGGTTTATTCTCCAGGTCTTTAACCGTTTTCCAGAACTTCTTGGGGTTAGACCCACAGAGAGAGAACTGCTCCTTAAAGTAACGAACTTCGGCCTTCCGGATAGCCTGAGTGCACTTATTTCTCATTTGCCTGAACGAGAGCCAGTCAGCCTGAGTATGCGTGTGCCGAGCCTTTCGCCAAATGGAATTCTTGAGGTGGAGTAACTCTGCCAGATCACGGTCGAACCAGGGGCTGAACCTGTTTTTAATTCTCATTTTCTTTATGGGGGCGTGTTTGTTAACCAAACCACTGAAAATATCAAAAAATAAGGTCCAAGCATCTTCAACAGAGGGGATCAAGCTGATTCTATACTAATTTACAGAGGACATGAAGGAAGGCTTGCTCATGAAAGTTTTTTTAGCAAGCGTCTATGACAAATCAAGACAGGTTGTTTCACTGAGCAGCCATTCTGAACACAGGTTGTAAAACAGTGATCACTAAGGTCATTACAGAAAAAACCAGACTGATACCTATCAGGATTATTTGTGAGGATAACATCAAGGAGAGTAGCCTTTTCTGGGTGTTTGGAGTCATACCTTGTGGGATTGGTAATAATCTGAGAAAGATTTAGGGAGTCCCATTGCTTTAGGACTTGGTCAGGTGGTTTAAGCATGTCCCAGTTTAGGTCACCAAGCAGGACAAATTCAGACTTAGTGTAAGGGGCCAGGAGAGAGCTTAGGGCATGTAGGGTACAGGCCGGTGCTGATGGTGGACGATAACACCCAGCAACAGTCAACAAAGAGTTATTTGAATGTTTAATGTTTAAAACCAGCAAATCAAATTGTTTGGGGACAGACTTGGTGGAGCAACCGAGCACAGAAAGTGTTCCTTTGCAAAGATTGCCACTCCACCACCTTCGGAAAATCTGTCTTGACGAAAAAGGTTATAACCAGAAAGGTTAACATCAGTGTTCAAAACACTCTTTCTTAACCACGTCTCAGTGATGACCAACACATCTGTATTGGAGCTGTGAACCCACACTTTCAATTGATCCATTTTAGGTAATAAGCTTCTAGTGTTAACGTGCAGAAAACCCAGGCTTTTACGAGAGCAGAAATCAGTGAAACAGATATCAGAGCACAAGTCAAAATTGGGGCTAGAAACAGTAGATGGGCCAGGGTGTACATGCACATTTCCAGATATCATCAGCAGTAATACAATCAGGGCACGGCAGAGGACAGGGAGAGCTCTGCAGTGTTGATTTTTTATGACATTTGAATGTGCATTAGATGGCAAAAATATCATATTGTACAGCAATTTCATCAGGTAACATGAATACAAAGCCAGCGAGAGGTGGTTAGAATAGGATGGGAGGCCAAGAGACCGTGTAACCAATAGAGAGTCAGATTCCCGAGTGTCAGGAAAAAACATAGTCTGTCCCACGGTTGGGTAAACAAGCGAGTTCATAGTCAACAAAGCATGCAGGAGTCAAGAGGCAAATAGCATAAAGCACTTGAAAAAAATATAATGACTTGTAAGTTCAAAGAGTCACTGTCCCCAACAAAATAACTTGAGAGAGTAGCTCTCTATGAGTCCAGTAGGCTATAAAAGTATGAGATAATAGTAGGCCTATACTAGTTAATTAAAGCATTTCTGAGTAAGTTCACATAATAAGCTTCACAAGTTAATTAGCCTACCTAAAATTCCGATCAGTTGCTTCTCTAGCACCCTGTCACAGCAGACGTGGACCTATGCAGTGAGACAGACAGAGACAGTGAACAGAATAGGATCTGTGTTACTGGATAACCAGTGAAGTTTATTTTAAAGGACACATTACATTTACATTTTAGTCATTTAGCAGACGCTCTTATCCAGAGCGACTTACAGTTAGTGAATACATTTTTCTTTTTTTTATACTGGCCCCCCGTGGGAATTGAACCCACAACCCTGGCGTTGCAAACGCCATGCTCTATCAACTGAGCTACATCCCTGCCGGCCATTCCCTCCCCTACCCTGGACGACGCTGGGCCTATTGTGCGCCGCCCATGAGTCTCCCGGTCGGCGGCGACAGAGCCTGGATTCGAACCAGGATCTCTAGTGGCACAGTTAGCACTGCAATGCAGTGCCTTAGACCACTGTGCCACTCAGGAGTACATTTACAGGGCCCGACGTACACACATTTACAGTGAGCTGCTCTGTCAACGATCACATTTGTCTAGTATACATCAGTACAATAACCTTGAAAGAGCTACAGTATACAGAGTATTCAGACCCCTTGACTTTTTCCACATTTTGTTACGTTACAGACTTATTCTAAAATTGATTAAATTGTTTTTTCCCCCCCTCAATCTACAAACAATACCCCATAATGACATAGCAAAAACAGTACATTTTAATTTTCTTTAATTTAAAAAAAATTAAACAACTGAAATATCACATTAACATAAGTATTCAGACTTTATTGAAGCACCCTAGGCAGTGATTACAGCCTCAAGTCTTCTTGGGTATGACGCTACAAGCTTGGCACACCTGTATTTGGGGAGTTTATACACCTTGAAAGAGATTCCAGTTGTGAGACGACTTTTTATTATCCATTTTTGAGAACAAGTCTCCTCACTCACCTCTACACCAACCCTGCCTGCACTGACACCTGTCTCCTTACGGTTGCTTGCCTCTCTCGCACCCCATCACAGCAGACATGGACATTTACACTGAGTGTACAAAACATTAGGAACACCTTCCTAATATATTGAGTTGCACCCCCTTTTGCCCTCAGAACAGCCTCAATTCGTCAGTGTATGGACTCTACAATGTGTCGAATGCTTTCCACAGGGATGCTGGCCCATGTTGACTCCAATGCTTCCCACAGTTGTGTCACGTTGGTTGGATGTCGTTTGGGTGGTTGACCATTCTTGATACACAAGGGAAACTTTTGAGCGTGAAAAACCCAGCAGCGTTGTAGTTCTTGACACACACAAACCGGTGGGCCTGGCACCTACTACCATACACCGTTCAAAGGCACTTAAATCTTTTGTCTTGCCCATTCACCATCTGAATGGCACATATACACAATCCTTGTCTCAACTGTCTCAAAGTTTAAATATCCTTCTTTAACCTGTCTCTTCCCCATTATCTACACTGATTGAAGGGGATTTAACAAGTGACATAAATAAGGATCATAGCTTTCACTTGGATTCCCCTGGTCAGTCTATTTCATGGAATGAGCAGGTGTTCCTAATGTTTCGTACACTCTGCGTACAGTGAGCCAGACAGTGAACAATAACCCGTGTCACTGGATAACATATTAAGTTTACTTTAAAAGGACACATTTGCAGTGAATTGCTCTGTCAACAATCACATTTGACCAGGAGGACTACATGATTCATTCAAGCTATCCACATTGTGAGTGTAGGGCCTGGTTCCATCTAATCTATTTTAACCTGGGTAAAGAAGTAGCTGAGAATATGTGATGATCACTATACCGTATACAGTATCTCACAAAAGTGAGTACACCCCTCACATTTTTGTAAATATTTGAGTATATCTTTTCATGTGACAACACTGAAGAAATGACACTTTGCTACAATGTAAAGTAGTGAGTGTACAGCTTGTATAACAGTGTAAATTTGCTGTCCCCTCAAAATAACTCAACACACAGCCATTAATGTCTAAACCGTTGGCAACAAAAGTGAGTACACCCCTAAGTGAAAATGTCAAAATTGGGCCCAATTAGCCATTTTCCCTCCCCGGTGTCATGTGACTCATTAGTGTTACAAGGTCTTAGGTGTGAATGGGGAGCAGGTGTGATACATTTGGTGTCATCGCTCTCACACTCCCTCATACTGGTCACTGGAAGTTCAACATGGCACCTCATTGCAAAGAACTCTCTGAGGATCTGAAAAAAATTAGTTCAGTGCACGTGCTCAGCGTCATGTCCAGAGGTTGTCTTTGGGAAATAGACGTATGAGTTCTGCCAGCATTGCTGCAGAGGTTTGTGGGGTGGGGGGTCAGCCTGTCAGTGCTCAGACCATACGCCGCACACTGCATCAAATTGGTCTGCATGGCTGTTGTCCCAGAAGGAAGCCTCTTCTAAAGATGATGCACAAGAAAGCCCGCAAACAGTTTGCTGAAGACAAGCAGACTAAGGACATGGATTACTGGAACTATGTCCTGTGGTCTGATGAGACCAAGATAAACTTATTTGGTTCAGATGGTGTCAAGCGTGTGTGGCGGCAACCAGGTGAGGAGTACAAAGACAAGTGTGTCTTGCCTACAGTCAAACATGGTGGTGGGAGTGTCATGGTCTGGGGCTGCATGAGTGCTGCCGGCACTGGGGAGCTACAGTTCATTGAGGGAACCATGAATGCCAACATGTACTGTGACATACTGAAGCAGAGTATGATCCCCTCCCTTCGGAGACTGGGCCGCAGGGCAGTATTCCAACATGATAACGACCCCAAACACACCTCCAAGATGACCACTGCCTTGCTAAAGAAGCTGAGGGTAAAGGTGATGGACTGGCCAAGCATGTCTCCAGACCTAAACCCTATTGAGCATATGTGGGACATCCTCAAACGGAAGGTGGAGGAGTGCAAGGTCTCTAACATCCACCAGCTCTGTGATGTCGTCATGGAGGAGTGGAAGAGGACTCCAGTGGCAACCTGTGAAGCTCTGGTGAACTCCATGCCCAAGAGGGTTAAGGCAGTGCTGGAAAATGATGGTGGTGTCACGGTTCAGACAGACGACCAGAGGACCACAATTGCGTCACACCAGAAAGTTTATTAAAACTTAAGGGAAAAGGGAAGTAGGGAGTGAGTGAAGGCTCCAGGGGTTATCCCGTCCAATGTGCTGGGTCTGTGCCCCCCAGTGGCAGCGGTGCGTCCCGATGACGCCGGTGGTTGGTGGTCCAGAAGTCCTGGGGGGAGGAAACACAGACACAACGGGGCGGATGAAACAAGGCAGAAGTACAGTTCAAGGGAAATCCAAATACGTTGTAGCAAGGCAGAAGGCTGGTCAGAGTTACCGGGGTCGAAGAGTAGTCAGGAGTCGTAATGGCAGAAGGCAGGTCTGGTTTTCCTGGGGCAGAAGAGTATCCAAGAATCAGGCAGGTCCGGGGTCACAAAACAAGGGGTGAGCCAGAAGCGCGAGCACACAGGTTCCGGGTGTGAGCTTTGCAGACGATCTGACAAAGGAGAGCTGAGAGACGGGACTTTAAATACTGGGAGAGGTTAGTGGGTAATGCAGCGCAGCTGGCAGAGTAATTAGAGCCGAGCAGAGCAGGGACAGGTGGAGCTCGTTAGGCTGAGTAGAGAGAGAGAGATGAGCAGAGTGGAAGATAGTGGAAACACATTAAGGTGGTAACCCGGTGGAGTGAGAGGGCTCATGACAGAACCCCCCAAGGGACGGCCCCAGAAGTCCCAAGAGCAACACCACGCCGGGCGGGAGGAGGGGAGCCGGAGGAGGGCTAGAACTCCTCCGAACGGTCCGAGCGAACGCCCTCATCCTCGGAGGAAGCCGGAGGGCCGTGGTCGGGAGATGGGACAGGTCCCGAGACAGGATCAGGCACAGGACAGGAAGCCGAGCGGGCAGGACGGTTAGGGGATCCTCTGGGGCGGCCCCTACGGATTGCAGGTTGATCAGGATGCCGTTGGTGGAAGGCGGTGATGAGAGTCCCATCCACAATCCGACTAGCTGGCACCCAGGTCCTTTCCTCAGGTCCATAGCCCTCCCAGTCAATGAGGTACTGGAGACCCCTACCCCTCCGTCTGGACCGAAGCAGGCGGCGGACGGTGTAAAACCAGACCACCATCGACGAGCCGTGGAGGAGGAGGACAAGGCGCAGCAGGGACCAGCGGACTCTCATGAATGGGCTTAATCTTAGACACATGGAAAGTGGGGTGCACCCTCATGGAATTAGGCAGTTGGAGCCGGACAGCAGTTGGGCTAATCACTCTTATGATAGGGAATGGGCCAATGAACCGAGGTGCCAACTTCTGCGACTCCACCCTGAGTGGCAGGTTCCTTGACGACAACCACACCCCTTTGACCAACATGGTAGGTGGGAGCAGGGATTCTCCGACGGTTGGCCCCGGTAGTGTAGCTGGCAAACGGATCTGGAGAAGTGTGGCTCGGGCCTGTGACCAGGTGCGGCGACATCGACGGGCAAACGCAAGTGCAGATGGGCAAGTAACCTCCCTTCCTGACTGGCAAATAGAGGAGGCTGGTATCCATAAACACATTGGAAAGGGGACATACCGATGGCAGAGCAGGTCAGAGAATTGTGTGCGTACTCCACCCATGTCAATTGCTGCGACCAGGAGTGGGGGTTGGTGAAGTCATGCATCGCAGTGCCTTCTCGAGCTCCTGATTTGCCCGCTCTGACTGCCCATTGGATTGGGGATGGAATCCGGAAGTCAGACTGACTGTGGCTCCCAGCAGGTGACAGAACTCCTTCCAAAAAGCGGAGGAGAATTGTGGACCACGGTCAGAAACTACATCCTTTGGCAGTCCGTGGATCCGGAAGACGTGTTCCAGGACCACCTGGGCGGTCTCCCTTGGCGGTTGGGAGCTTGGGGAGGGGAATGAAGTGTGCCATCTTGCTGAATCGGTCAACTATGGTGAGAATGACGGTCTTGCCCCTTGAAGGGGGCAGCCCCGTGACAAAGTCAAGGGCGATGTGAGACCAGGGACGTCTGGGCACAGGCAGGGGCTGCAGCAATCCGGCTGGGGGGCTGGCAGGACGACTTGTGTTGGTTGCAGATGGGGCAGGCTTGGGACGAATCCCCGTACATCCTTTCTCAGAGCGGGCCACCAGAACCTCTGGGCGAGCAGGTTGTAAGTGCGGGTGGAGCCAGGGTGACAAGCTAGGCGGGAGTCATGTCCCCACTGAACGACCTGGGACCTTAGGTTTTCGGGGACAAAGGCGGTCAGCTGGGCAAGTGCTGGGACCGGGCTGGTTACGGAGAGCTTCCAGCACCTGTTCCTCAACAGCCCAGGTCAGAGCTGCTACGATGCAGGGACTTGGCAGAATCGACACAGGATCCTTGGAGGGGTTGTCATCCTTCTGGAATTGACGGGAGAGGGCGTCTGGCTTGGTGTTGCGTGATCCAGGCCGGTATGACAGAGTGAAATTAAACCTGGTGAAGAACAGGGCCCAGCGGGACTGCCTGAGTTCAACCGCTTGGCCGCGGATGTACTCCAAGTTCTTATGATCGGTCCAAACGAAATGGAATGGTGGACCCCTCCAGCCAGTGACGCCACTCCTCCAAGGCAAGCTTCACAGCCAGCAGCTCTCGGTTCCCTGTGTCGTAATTGCACTCAGAGGGGGACAACCGACGTGGAGAAAAAGGCACAGGGATGGAGCTTCCTATCCTCCGCAGCCCACTGAGAAATCACAGCACCAACTCCCACATCCGAGGCGTCCACCTCCACAATGAATTGCCGGTCCACGTCAGGCATCTGGAGGATGGGAGCGGAGGTGAACCTTACCTTGAGGGTACTGAAGGCCTTGTCGGCTGCTGGGGTCCAGGTGAAGGGTTGCTTGGTGCTGGTTAGAGCAGTGAGAGGGGGCAGCAACGGTACTGTAGTTCCGGATAAACTTTCTATAGAAGTTAGCAAACCCCAGAAACTGTTGCAGCTTCTTTCTGTTCTCCGGAACTGGCCATGACGTGACTGCTGATACTTTGGCAGGATCCATTTGGATACTTCCCTCTGCCACTATGTACCCCAGGAAGGCCACTGTCTTGACGTGAAACTCACACTTCTCTGCCTTGGCGTAGAGGGAATTCTCCAGAAGACGATGAAGGACTTGCTGGACATGGCGGGTGTGTTCAGACAGGTTTCTGGAGTAGATTAAGATGTCATCCAGGTAAACGAAGACAAACTTGTTTAACATGTCCCGCAGTACATCATTCACTAGAGCCTGGAACACAGCAGGAGCATTGGTGAGGCCAAAAGGCATAACCAGATACTCGTAGTGGCCTGTTGGTGTATTGAATGCGGTCTTCCATTCATCTCCTCCCGGATCCGCACTAGGTGGTAAGCGTTTCTGAGATCCAACTTGGTAAAAACAGTGGCTCCTGGAGCAACTCAAAAGCAGAGGTGAGCAGAGGGAGAGGGTAACGGTTTTTCACTGTGATGTCGTTGAGTCCCCTGTAGTCGATGCAGGGGCGAAGAGATCCGTCCCTCTTCCCCACAAAGAAGAAGCCAGCACCAGCCGGAGATGAAGATGAACGGATCAATCCTGTGGACAGAGAGTCATTGATGTAGTCCTCCATGGACCTTCTTTCAGGAGCAGACAACGAACAAAGACGGCCCCTTGGAGGGGCTGTTCCAGGGAGGAGGTCGATGGCACAGTCGACGGGTCGGTGAGGGGGCAGAGATGTGGCTCTTGCTTTGTTAAACACTTCTCTGAGACCATGGTAGCATTCTGGGACATGGGAGAGGTCAGGGGCGGAGTTAGTAGGTACTGGCCGAGGGGGTAGTGCGGCAGCAAGCAGGCAGGTTCGGTGGCAGTCCTCTCCCACTCCCTGATCACCCCGGTCACCCAGTCGAGCTGAGGGTTGTGCCGGGCGGAGCCATGGGTAACCCAGGATGAGGGGGTTGGCCTGGAGAGGGGAGCAGGTGAAACTGGATAGTTTCTTGATGGTTTCCGGACAGACCCATCAAGACCGGGGCCGTGACATGAGTGACCGATCCGAGTAAGTGTCCGGTCCAGTGCCCGGGCAGGAATAGGAGGTGTCAAACGGAGGTTCTCCAGTCCCAGTTGGCGTGCCAGCTTGATGTCCATTATGTTGGCTTCGGCGCCAGAATCCACCAGAGCAGCCAGGGTGTGAGTAGAGTCAGAGAGGCGGAGGTGAACTTGCAGCAAGGGTTTGCGGTCGGAGGACTGGATGGTCTTGAGCTCAACCGGACTCCCCTATGCCCGGTGAGCTTCGGCTTTTAAAGGGCAGGTTACCACACGATGTCCATCACCTCCACAATAGAGGCAGAGGTTTGAGGTGAAGCGGCGCTGGCGCTCTGCAGGAGTGAGAGAGGCTCGCCCAATCTCCATAGGCTCAGACTGATCAAGCTGACTTGGGTGAGTGGCAGTAGCTGACAGGAGCCCAGTCGGATCTCTCCGAATGCCGGTAGTTGGTGGACCTTGGCGCCCCCTCTCACGACGACGGGTCTGTATCCTTCTGTCGATCCCGGACAGTCAGTGCGATGGCTTCATCAAGAGTGGAAGGCAGTTCATGGGAGACCAACTCGTCCTTGATATAGTCAGCCAAGCTATGGAAGAACGCGTCCACCAACGATGGTGTGTTCCAAGAACTTCGTCTTGCCAGGGTTCGGAAGTCGATGGAATGGTCTGCGACTGCACGTCTGCCTTGTCGAATACTGAACAGTTCACGAGACGCCTCTGCGGTTGGTGAATCCAGGTCAAACACCTTCAGCATCTCCTCAGCAAACAGGTCGAAGGTTGCACATGCGGGGGTTTGACGTTCGAACTCTGCTGTTCCCCAGAGTCGAGCTCGGCCCGTCAGGTGAGTGATGGCATACCCGACCCTAGCCCCCTCCGTGGCGAAGGTCCTTGGCTGCAAGGAGAATTGAAGTCGGCAGCTAGTCAGGAATGGCCGGACCTGGGTAGAATCGCCGTTGAACCGCTCGGGGTTTCCAATCTTGGGTTCGGGGCAGCGGCTGAAATGACCGGGGCAGGTGACTCGGAGGCAGGGCTGGTGGGCAGACTGGCTGGGGTAAGGTTGGTGAGGAGTTGGATGATCCTGGCGAGTTGTTGTTGCTGCTGCTGGGACTGCTGCTGGTGCTGCTGGAACTGCTGATGCTGTTGGTGGCCGACCTGAAGCAGAGAGGTGATGTCGCCGCTCATGCGGCCTAGCTCTCTCTCAGTGTGTTCCAGGCGTAGCATGGCGGTGGGTTGCTCAGGTTCTTCGGTTTCCATGTCGGGGGGAAGTGTGCGCTGAGTCCATGATGGTCAGATCGCACTGTCACGGTTCAGACAGACGACCAGAGGACCACAATTGCGTACACACCAGAAAGTTTATTAAAACTTAAGGGAAAAGGGAAGTAGGGAGTGAGTGAAGGCTCCAGGGGTTATCCCGTCCAATGTGCTGGGTCTGTGCCCCCCCCCAGTGGCAGCGGTGCGTCCGATGACGCCGGTGGTTGGTGGTCCAGAAGTCCTGGGGGGAGGAAACACAGACACAACGGGGCGGATGAAACAAGGCAGAAGTACAGTTCAAGGGAAATCCAAATACGTTGTAGCAAGGCAGAAGGCTGGTCAGAGTTACCGGGGTCGAAGAGTAGTCAGGAGTCGTAATGGCAGAAGGCAGGTCTGGTTTTCCTGGGGCAGAAGAGTATCCAAGAATCAGGCAGGTCCGGGGTCACAAAACAAGGGTGAGCCAGAAGCGCGAGCACACAGGTTCCGGGGTGTGAGCTTTGCAGACGATCTGACAAAGGAGAGCTGAGAGACGGGACTTTAAATACTGGGAGAGGTTAGTGGGTAATGCAGCGCAGCTGGCAGAGTAATTAGAGCCGAGCAGAGCAGGGACAGGTGGAGCTCGTTAGGCTGAGTAGAGAGAGAGAGATGAGCAGAGTGGAAGATAGTGGAAACACATTAAGGTGGTAACCCGGTGGAGTGAGAGGGCTCATGACAGGTGGCCACACAAAATATTGACACTTTGGGCCCAATATGGACATTTTCACTTCGGGGTGTACTCACTTTTGTTGCCAGCGGTTTAGACATTAATGGCTGTGTGTTGTGTTATTTTGAGGGGACATTAAATTTACACTGTTATACAAGCTGTACACTTACTACTTTACATTGTAGCAAAGTGTCATTTCTTCAGTGTTGTCAAATGAAAGATATACTCAAATATTTACAAAAATGTGAGGGGTGTACTCACTTGTGTGAGATGCTGTACATATCCTTTTCTAAAATATATTTCCCTTTATTACTTTCCAACCCCACCACCCTTCCCTAATTGCAGTAAACTAGTGAACAACAATGCTTAGGCCTCTACTTCCAGCTTATACATACTACACTGCTCAAAAAAATAAAGGGAACACTTAAACAACACAATGTAACTCCAAGTCAATCACACTTCTGTGAAATCAAACTGTCCACTTAGGAAGAAACACTGATTGACAATGCATTTCACATGCTGTTGTGCAAATGGAATAGACAACAGGTGGAAATTATAGGCAATTAGCAAGACACCCCCAATAAAGAAGTGGTTCTGCAGGTGGTGACCACAGACCACTTCTCAGTTCCTATGCTTCCTGGCTGATGTTTTAGTCACTTTTGAATGTGGCGGTGCTTTCACTCTAGTGGTAGCATGAGATGGAGTCTACAACCCACACAAGTGGCTCAGGTAGTGCAGCTCATCCAGGATGGCACATCAATGCGAATTGTGGCAAGAAGGTTTGCTGTGTCTGTCAGTGT
This sequence comes from Coregonus clupeaformis, assembly GCF_020615455.1. NCBI lineage: Eukaryota > Metazoa > Chordata > Actinopteri > Salmoniformes > Salmonidae > Coregonus > Coregonus clupeaformis. The sequence goes on along the minus strand of NC_059205.1, from coordinate 9,516,226 downwards.
AGTGTCCAGAGCATGGAGGCGCTACCAGGAGACAGGCCAGTACATCAGGAGACGTGGAGGAGTCCGTAGGAGGGCAACAACCCAGCAGCAGGACCGCTACCTCCGGCTTTGTGCAAGGAGGAGCAGGAGGAGCACTGCCAGAGCCCTGCAAAATGACCTCCAGCAGGCCACTAATGTGCATGTGTCTGCTCAAACGGTCAGAAACAGACTCCATGAGGGTGGTATGAGGGCCCGACGTCCACAGGTGGGGGTTATGCTTACAGCCCAACACCGTGCAGGACGTTTGGCATTTGCCAGAGAACACCAAGATTGGCAAATTCGCCACTGGCGCCCTGTGCTCTTCACAGATGAAAGCAGGTTCACACTGAGCACATGTGACAGACGTGACAGAGTCTGGAGACGCCGTGGAGAACGTTCTGCTGCCTGCAACATCCTCCAGCATGACCGGTTTGGCGGTGGGTCAGTCATGGTGTGGGGTGGCATTTCTTTGGGGGGCCGCACAGCCCTCCATGTGCTCGCCAGAGGTAGCCTGACTGCCATTAGGTACCGAGATTAGATCCTCAGACCCCTTGTGAGACCATATGCTGGTGCGGTTGGCCCTGGGTTCCTCCTAATGCAAGACAATTCTAGACCTCATGTGGCTGGAGTGTGTCAGCAGTTCCTGCAAGAGGAAGGCATTGATGCTATGGACTGGCCCGCCCGTTCCCCAGACCTGAATCCAATTGAGCACATCTGGGACATCATGTCTCGCTCCATCCACAAATGCCACGTTGCACCACAGACTATCCAGGAGTTGGCGGATGCTTTAGTCCAGGTCTGGGAGGAGATCCCTCAGGAGACCATCCGCCACCTCATCAGGAGCATGCCCAGGCGCTGTAGGGAGGTCATACAGGCACGTGGAGGCCACACACACTACTGAGCCTCATTTTTACTTGTTTTAAGGACATTACATCAAAGTTGGATCAGCCTGTAGTGTGGTTTTCCACTTTAATTTTGAGGGTGACTCCAAATCCAGACCTCCATGGGTTGATACATTTGATTTACATTGATCATTTTTGTGTAATTTTGTTGTCAGCACATTCAACGATGTAAAGAAAAAAGTTTTTAATAAGATTATTTCATTCATTCAGATCTAGGATGTGTTGTTTAAGTGTTCCCTTTATTTTTTTGAGCAGTGTATATACATTTTATGGACACAGTCAATTTTACAATAATTATATTTTGTTTGTTTTTACTCCTGAACTTCCTCTACCCTCAACCTCTCCGATCATTTTCATGATGTCCATCCGGTTTGCTTCTACAGTGGGGAAAAAAAGTATTTAGTCAGCCACCAATTGTGCAAGTTCTCCCACTTAAAAAGATGAGAGAGGCCTGTAATTTTCATCATAGGTACACGTCAACTATGACAGACAAATTGAGGAAAAAAATTGTAGGATCTTTAATGAATTTATTTGCAAATTATGGTGGAAAATAAGTATTTGGTCACCTACAAACAAGCAAGATTTCTGGCTCTCACAGACCTGTAACTTCTTCTTTAAGAGGCTCCTCTGTCCTCCACTCGTTACCTATATTAATGGCACCTGATTGAACTTGTTATCAGTATAAAAGACACCTGTCCACAACCTCAAACAGTCACACTCCAAACTCCACTATGGCCAAGACCAAAGAGCTGTCAAAGGACACGAGAAACAAAATTGTAGACCTGCACCAGGCTGGGAAGACTGAATCTGCAATAGGTAAGCAGCTTGGTTTGAAGAAATCAACTGTGGGAGCAATTATTAGGAAATGGAAGACATACAAGACCACTGATAATCTCCCTCGATCTGGGGCTCCACGCAAGATCTCACCCCGTGGGGTCAAAATGATCACAAGAACGGTGAGCAAAAATCCCAGAACCACACGGGGGGACCTAGTGAATGACCTGCAGAGAGCTGGGACCAAAGTAACAAAGCCTACCATCAGTAACACACTACGCCGCCAGGGACTCAAATCCTGCAGTGCCAGACGTGTCCCCCTGCTTAAGCCAGTACATGTCCAGGCCCGTCTGAAGTTTGCTAGAGTGCATTTGGATGATCCAGAAGAGGATTGGGAGAATGTCATATGGTCAGATGAAACCAAAATATAACTTTTTGGTAAAAACTCAACTCGTCGTGTTTGCAGGACAAAGAATGCTGAGTTGCATCCAAAGAACACCATACCTACTGTGAAGCATGGGGGTGGAAACATCATGCTTTGGGGCTGTTTTTCTGCAAAGGGACCAGGACGACTGATCCGTGTAAAGGAAAGAATGAATGAGGCCATGTATCGTGAGATTTTGAGTGAAAACCTCCTTCCATCAGCAAGGGCATTGAAGATGAAACGTGGCTGGGTCTTTCAGCATGACAATGATCCCAAACACACCGCCCGGGCAATGAAGGAGTGGCTTCGTAAGAAGCATTTCAAGGTCCTGGAGTGGCCTAGCCAGTCTCCAGATCTCAACCCCATAGAAAATCTTTGGAGGGAGTTGAAAGTCCGTGTTGCCCAGCGACAGCCCCAAAACATCACTGAGGAGGAGATCTGCATGGAGGAATGGGCCAAAATACCAGCAACAGTGTGTGAAAACCTTGTGAAGACTTACAGAAAACGTTTGACCTGTGTCATTGCCAACAAAGGGTATATAACAAAGTATTGAGAAACTTTTGTTATTGACCAAATACTTATTTTCCACCATAATTTGCAAATAAATTCATTAAAAATCCTACAATGTGATTTTCTGGATTTCTTTTTCTCATTTTGTCTGTCATAGTTGACGTGTACCTATGATGAAAATTACAGGCCTCTCTCATCTTTTTAAGTGGGAGAACTTGCACAATTGGTGGCTGACTAAATACTTTTTTCCCCCACTGTATATGCCATATCTTTCTAACTGTGCTCTTTCACAAAAGCTCTCAACCTATAACCTATATACTTATTATGGACACAGTATGCTTTACATTAGTTATCTTGTTGTTATTAGTTGTTATTAGTCCCATCCTTCAACTCCATTCAACACCACCCATCTATCTCTTAACACCATCCATATTGGATTTCTATTTGTCATATATTTTTCAACTGTACTGTGATGTTTTACAAAAGTTCTGAACCCTTCTATTCTCATAGTTTCTACAGATTATAAATAGAAAATAAACATTTTTGCTAAAAGCATTATTATATTATTGATCGATTGACTATTACGTTTCAGATCACCCAGTAGTGCTATCTGCAGGGTTAGCTCCAGGTAAATATTGCAATCATTCAACCATTCCTGGACCTGTGACCAAAAACAAGCTACAGATGGACAGTACCAAAACAAATGATCTAATGATTCTGTATTTTCACAGCAAAATCTGCAGAGCTGGGAAGATTGTATCCCCCATGTAAATAACATTCTATTGGTAGCAAGAATTTTGTATAATAATTTTAATTGAACAATTCTAAGTTTTTAATCCGGCGTCGTTTTGCGTATCAGTTCATAAACACTATGCCATGGAATCGGTACGTCAAAAATCTCTTCCCAACTAATTTGCAATCTATATGGGACGGCTGTCAATCCTTTGGTCCTTAAATGAAACTGGTATACTTTTTTATTTATCACAGTTTTCTTTAACCAATTATGGTCTTTAATGCAAGGCCGACAGACAAGTTCCTTACTTTTTCCTTTTCCATTTTTGCGGTAATGCTGCAATTATTTGGTTGTAATTTTGGGTAGCGCAGACATTTCCATATGTTTTTGTTAGCTGCATGTGCAACATAACTCCACCAGTCCTATCTATGATATTATTTACGAAGATTATACATTTTTTAAACATTTTGTCAAAAATTCATGTTTTTTTATCATTTAGTATATTTGAGTTTAACCACAATATTTGTTGCATTATTTGTTCTGTCGTTTCTGGAGGATTAAATTGAAATTGCAACCAACGTTCTATGGCTTGTTTTAGAAATAGTGATATTTGGGAGATTATTTCCTTTTCAAATAACTGAAAGTGATAGGTTGTAATCTGAATAAAGGGAAAAAGGCCATTCTTGAACATGGGGTGAGAAAATCTTACTAATTTGCTAGAGAACCAGTTCGGATTTAAGTATAACTTTTGTATGACTGAAGCTTTTATTGATAGGTCTAATGCTTTAATATTTAATAATTTCTGTCCTCCGAATTCATATTCCTTATATAAATAGGCCCGTTTAATTTTGTCTGGCTTGCCATTCCAAATAAAATGGAATATGTTTTTCTCATATAATTTAAAAAACTGATCGCTAGGCGTAGGCAAGACCATAAGCAAATAGGTAAACTGGGATAATACTAAATAGTTAATCAGGGTGATTTTTCCACAAATTGACAGGTATTTATTTACCTTTCCATGGTAGCAAGATCTTATCTATTTTTGCTAACTTTCTATTGAAATGTATTGGACTGAGATCATTTATTTCATTTGGGATATGTATTCCGAGTATATCCACGTCACCATCAGACCATTTTATTGGTAAACTACATGGTAATGTCAAAATTATATAGTGATCCAATATAATATAGTACATTTATCATAATTTGGTTGTAATCCAGAGAGGTTAGAAAATGTATCTAGATCCTCTATGAGGCTGTGGAGGGATTCAAGTTGTGGATTTAAAAGAAAACATGAATCATTAGCGTACAATGACACCTTTGTTTTAATCCCTTGATATTATTGTTGGATCTGATTTTAATAGTTAACATTTCTATGGCCATAATTAATAGATATGCCGATAGTGGACAACCTTGTTTTACTCCTCTTGACAGTTTAAACCTTCGGAGAAATAGCCATTATTTACTATTTTACACCTAGGGTTACTATACATGATTTTAACCCATTTTACAAGAGATTCTCCAAAATGGAAATGCTCCAGGCATTTACAGTGAGGGAAAAAAGTATTTGATCCCCTGCTGATTTTGTACGTTTACCCACTGACAAAGAAGTAGTGTTCTATTGTTTCCAGTACTTGCCTTATATTATCTCCAATGTATCGTCCATTTAAAAAACCTGTCTGATTAGAATGAATAATGTCCGACAATACCTTTTTAATTCTATGCGTATACATTTTGCTCGAATTTTTGCATCACAACACTGAAGTGTAAGGGGCCTCCAATTTTTTTAATGGACTGGATATTTATATTTCCCACTTGTATCCTGTTTCAGTAATAATGAAATCAGACCTTCTTCTTGAGTGTCCGATAATCTATCATTTACATAGGAGTGGTTAAAACATGCTAATAACGGTCCTCTGAGTACATCAAAAATGGTTTGGTATACCTCGACTGGTATGCTATCCAACCCTGGAGTTTTCACGTACTTAAAGCCAAGGCAGCAGCTACTCTTCCTGGGGTCCAGCAAAATTAAGTCAGTCATACACTACTCCACTACCACATATCTACAACACAAAATCCATGTGTACGTGTGTGTATAGAGCGTATGTTAAATTAAATCAAATCACATTTTATTTGCCACATGCACCGAATATAACATGTGTAGACCTTACAGTGAAATGCTTACTTACAAGCCCTTAACCAACAATGCAGTTTTTAAGAAAATAATAATAATAGTCCTGGTAGCCATGATTAGCTGTTCAGGAGTCTTATGGCTTGGGGGTAGAAGCTGTTAAGAAGCCTTTTTGACCTAGACATGATGCTTGCCGTGCGGTAGCAGAGAGAACAGTCTATGACTAGGGTGGCTGGAGTCTTTGACAATTTTTAGGGCCTTCCTCTGATACCGCCTGGTATAGAGGTCCTGGATGGCAGGAAACTTGGCCCCAGTGATGTACTAGGCCGTACGCACTACCTTCTGTAGTGCCTTACCAGGTGGTGATGCAACCAGTCAGGATGCTCTCGATGGTGCAGCTGTAGAACTTTTTGAGTATCTGAGGACCCATGCCAAATCTTTTCAGTCTCCTGAGGGGGAATAGGCTTGTGTGTGTATGCATGTGTCTGTGCCTATGTTTGTTTTGCTTCACAGTCCCCGCTGTTCCATAAGGTGTATTTTTATCTGTTTTTTAAATCTGATTCTACTGCTTGCATCAGTTATCTGATGTGGAATAGAGTTCCATGTAGTCATGGCTCTATGTAGTTCTGTGCACCTCCCATAGTCTGTTCTGGACTTGGTGTCTTGTGGGGTATGCATGGGTGTCTGAGCTGTGTGCCAGTCGTTCAAACAGACAACTCGGTGCTTTCAACATGTCAACACCTCTCATAAACACAAGCAGTGATGAAGTCAAGTTCTCCTCCACTTTGCGCCAGGAGAGATTTACATGCATATTATTAATGTTTGCTCTCTGTGTACATCCAAGGGCCAGCCGTGCTGCCCTGTTCTGAGCCAATTGCAATTTTCCTAAGTCCCTTTTTGTGGCACCTGACCACACGACTGAACAGTAGTCCAGGTGCGATAAAACTAGAGCCTGTGGGACCTGCCTTGTTGATAGTGCTGTTAAGAAGGTAGAGCAACGCTTTATTATGGACAGACTTCTCCCCATCTTAGCTACTGTTGTATCAATATGTTTTGACCATGACAGTTTACAATCCAGGGTTAGTCCAAGCAGTTTAGTCACCTCAACTTAATCAATCTCCACATTATTACAAGACTTAGTTGAGGTTTGGAGTTTAGTGAATGATTTGTCCCAAATACAATGCTTTTAGTTTTAGAAGTATTTAGGACTAACTTATTCCTTGCCACCCACTCTGAAACTAACTGCAGCTCTTTGTTAAGTTTTGCAGTCATTTCAGTCGCTGTAGTAGATGACGTGTATAGTGTTGAGTCATCCGCATACATAGACACACTTTAATCAAAGCCAGTGGCATGTCATTAGTAAAGATGGAAAATAGCATTGTATCTGTTCAAACACCATTTTTTCCAATAGTTTACTAAGGGTTGATAACAGGCTAATTGGTTGGCTATTTGAGCCAGTAAAGGGGGCTTTACTATTCTTAGGTAGCGGAATGACTTTTGCTTCCCTCTAAGCCTGGGGGCGCACACATTCTTGTAGGCTTAAATTGAAAATATGGCCAATAGGAGTGGCAATATCGTCCGCTATTATCCTCAGTAATTTTCCATCCAAGTTGTCAGACCCCGGTGGCTTGTCATTGTTGATAGACAACAATAGTTTTTTAATCTCTTCCACACTCACTTTACGGAATTCCAAATTACAACGTTTGTCTTTCATAATTTGGTCAGATATACTTGGATGTGTAGTGTCAGCAATTGTTGCTGGCATGTCATGCCTAAATTTGCTAATCTTGCCAATGAAAAAATCATTAAAGTAGTTGGCAATATCAGTTGGTTTTGTGATGAATGAGCCATCTGATTTACATTTTAGTCATTTAGCAGACGCTCTTATCCAGAGCGACTTACAGTTAGTGAGTGCATACATTATTTTTTTCATACTGCCCCCCCGTGGGAATCTAACCCACAACCCTGGCGTTGCAAACACCATGCTCTACCAACTGAGCTACATCCCTGCCGGCCATTCCCTCCCCTACCCTGGACGACGCTGGGCCAATTGTGCGCCGCCCCATGGGTCTCCCGGTCACGGCCGGCTACGACAGAGCCTGGATTTGAACCAGGATCTCTTGTGGCACAGCTGGCACTGCGATGCAGTACCTTAGACCACTGCGCCACTCGGGAGTTCATCTGATTCAATGAATGATGGAGCTGAGTTTGCCTTTTTCACCAACATTTCATTTAAGGTGCTCCAAAGCTTTTAGTTGCATCCAGAAGTTCCTCCTCTGTAATTTCACCTTCACATGAGTCTTTCTGTATGACTGTTAATTTTACATTATCAATAGAAAAAAAATCCCTACAATTAGCTTCAGTTAGAGGAGATGGAGGCGACTGAAACAAAAACATATGCTTAAAGTACTTTGCTTCCTCCTTCAAAATATAATTTGGTGAATCATGGGTGACTCTGTCATTTGTAACCAGTTTCAGTAAATTATTTTTGGTAGCATTTCTGTGTTGAAGATTAAAAAATAATTTGGTGCAATTTTCCCCATATTCCATCCAGTTTGCTTTATTTGTATAATATATTACACTTTAAGTTAATCAATTTCTTTTAGTTTTTCCTCTAATTTATTCTGAGCCTCTATGTTACAGTTTTTATTTCTATCTCTCTGTTCTGTCACAACCACGATTATTTGTTTAGACAGTAAAAGCACTATGCATTATGTGGGTTGAACGCTGTAACACAATACAATTAATACAGGTCCCATGATGGGACTTGACAAAGCAAAATAGGTTTCTAGTAATTTATGCAAATGTAACAACCAAAAAATGGAAATATTACATTTACATAAGTATTCAGACCCTTTACTCAGTACTTTGTTGAAGCACCTTTGGCAGCGATTACAGCCTTGAGTCTTCTTGGGTATGATGCTACAAGCACGGCACACCATTATTTGGGGAGTTACTCCCATTCTCTCAAGCTCTGTCAGGTTGGATGGGGAGCGTCGCTGCACAGCTATTATCAGATCTCTCCAGAGATGGTCGATCGGGTTCAAGTCCGGGCTCTGGCTGGGCCATTCAAGGACATTCAGAGACTTGTCCCGAAGCCACCCCTGCATTGTCTTGGCTGTGTGCTTAGGGTCATTGTCCTGTTGGAAGGTGAACCTTCGCCCCCAGTCTGAGGTCATGAGCGCTCTGGAGCAGGTTTTCATCAAGGATCTCTCTGTACTTTGTTCCATTGATCTTTCCCTCGATCCTGACTAGTCTCCCAGTCCCTGCCGCTGAAAAGCATCCCACAGCATGATGCTGCCACCACCATGCTTCACCGTAGGGATGGTGCCAGGCACAGGAGGCTGGTGGCACCTTAATTGGGGAGAGCGGGGTCACGGTAATGACTGGAGCGAAGTCAGTTGAATAGTATCAAATACATTTATTCATTTATTATTTAACCTTTATTTATACAGGTGTTTCTCATTGAGCTAAAATCTATTTTTCAAGAGAGACCTAGTCCAACAGCAGCAGAAGGAACAAAGTTTCAGACAAAACTACTTACATACACAACATTGAACAAAACTATAGACACACAAACACATGGCCATTATTATGAGCCGTCTCCCCTCAGCAGCCTCCAATGGTGCCAGGTTTCCTCCAGACGTGATGCTTGGCATTCAGGCCAAAGAGTTCAATCTTGGTTTCATCAGACCAGAGAATCTTTTTTCTCATGGTCTGAGAGTCTTCAGGTGCCTTTTGGCAAACTCCAAGCGGGCTGTCATGTGCCTTTTAATGAGGAGTGGCTTCCGTCTGGACCCTCTACCATAAAGGCCTGATTGGTGGAGTGCTGCAGAGATGGTTGTCCTTCTGGAAGGTTCTACCATCTCCACAGAGGAACTCTGGAGCACTGTCAGAGTGACCATTGGCTTCTTGGTCACCTCCCTGACCAAGAACCTTCTACCCCGATTGCTCAGTTTGGCCGGGCGGCCAGCTCTAGGAAGAGTCTTGGTGGTTCCAAACTTCTTCCATTTAAGAATGATGGAGGCCACTGTGTTCTTGGGGACCTTCAATGCTGCAGACATTTTTTGGTACCCTTCCCCAGATCTGTGCCTTGACACAATCCTGTCTCTGAGCTCTACGGACAATTCCTTCGACCTCATGGCTTGGTTTTTGCTCTGACAAGCACTGTGAACTGTGGGACCTTATATAGACAGGTGTGTGCCTTTCCAAATCTTGTCCAATCAATTGAATTTACCACAGGTGGACTCGAATCAAGTTGTAGAAACATCAAGGATAATCAATGGAAACAGGATGCATCGGAGCTCAATTTCGAGTCTCATAGCAAAGGGTTTCGCTTTTTCATTATGGGGTATTGTGTGTTGATTGATGAGGGGAAAAATAATTTTGTCAATTTTAGAATAAGGCTGTAACGTAACAAAATGTGCCAAAAGTGAAGGGGTCTGAATACTTTCCGAATACACTGTATGTTTTGTTTTGCCAGATGGCCGTAATTTGCTAAAGCTAGCTAGTTGGAGACCACTTCCTTCTGTACCAACGTACGGTAAAGCAATACACAAGTTGAAAATATTTAACGTATGCGGAACACAGAACGCACCACACGCACTAGTGCTGCACCCCCAACGTAGCGTTGCGGACTGCTCCATTGACAATGTATGACTTCCGCCAGAACGCAAAGAGTTTGATGCATCTGGTGGACATTAGGCGTCAGTCTCCGTGTCTGCTCCGCACAGACCGGACAAGTTTAAGCGGGCACGCAATGGATTATGATCATTGTAGTTAATACGTTTTCTGTGCTAAACTATGTAGAATATTGGCCTGTTGGAAACTATAACTAGATACTACACTGAACACAAATATAAAACGTAACACGTGTTGGTCCCATGTTTCATGAGCTGAAATAAAAGATCACAGAAATGTTCCATACGCACAAAAAGCTTATTTCTCTCAATTTTTATGCACAAATTTGTTTACATCCTTGTTAGGGAGCATCCACCTGACAGGTGTGGCATATCAAAAAGCTGAGTCATCAGCATGATCATTACACAGGTGCACCTTGTGCTGGGGACAATAAAAGGCCACTCTAAAATGTGCAGTTTTGTACACAAAACAATGCCACAGATGTCTCAAGTTGAGGGAGCGTGCAATTGGCATGCTGACTGCAGGAATGTCCACCAGAGCTGTTGCCAGAGAATTTAATGTTAATTTCTCTACCATAAGCCGCCTCCAACATCGTTTTAGAAAATTTGGCAGTACGTCCAACCGGCCTCACAACCCCAGACCACGTGTATGGCGTCGTGTGGGCGAGTGGTTTGCTGATGTCAATGTTGTGAACAGAGTGATGCCCATGGTGGCGGTGGGGTTATGGTATGGGCAGGCATAAGCTATGGACAATGAACACAACTGCATTTTATCGATGGCAATTTGATGCACAGAGATACGTGACAAGATCCTGAGGCCCATTGTCGTGCCATTCATCCGCAACCATCACCTCATGTTCCAAAATAATGCACGGTCCCATGTCGCAAGGATCTATGCACAATTCCTGGAAGCTGAAAATGTCCCAGTTCTTAAATGGCCTGCATACTCTCCAGACATGTCACCCATTGAGCATGTTTTGCGATGATCTGGATCGACGTGTACGACAGCGTGTTCCAGTTCCCGCCAATATCTAGCAACTTCGCACAGCCACTGAAGAGTAGTGGGACAACATTCCACAGGCCACAATCAACAGCCAGATCAACTCTATGCGAAGGATGAGCCAAATGGTGGTCACACCAGATACTGACTGGTTTTCTGATCCACGCCCCTACCTTTTTTTAAAGGTATCTGTGACCAACAGATGCATATCTGTATTCCCAGTCATGTGAAATCCATAGATTAGGGCCTAATTTATTTATTTCAATTGACTGATTTCCTTATATGAACTGAACTCAGTAAAATCGTTGAAATTGTTGCATGTTGTGTTTATATTTGTGTTCAGTATACCTCTTATGAAAATGTGGGTTAATTAATCAATATTCACAGAAAGATAATTTGGGGTTTGCCGTTTCAAAATTGGCCTCCAAGCACAGGCCCATTTGCTCAGTAAAATCATTGAAATTGTTGCATGTTGCATTTATATTTTTTGTTCAGTATACATCGCACAGTTCAGGCTTAGTCTGATTTATCTCTACAGAAACTGCACATTGAGCCCACAATTATCGAGCTCTCAATTATTTGAAATAATTAGCTCTCAATTATTTGGTCAATTAGTTGTTTAAAAACTAAAAATAACCCGAAATGTCAGTTAATCGCTCAGCACTAGCCACTATCAACATCAGTAAAATACACTGCTCAAAAAAATAAAGGGAACACTTAAACAACACAATGTAACTCCAAGTCAATCACACTTCTGTGAAATCAAACTGTCCACTTAGGAAGCAACACTGATTGACAATACATTTCACATGCTGTTGTGCAAATGGAATAGACAACAGGTGGAAATTATAGGCAATTAGCAAAACACCCCCAATAAAGGACTGGTTTTGCAGGTGGTGACCACAGACCTCTTCTCAGTTCCTATGCTTCCTGGCTGATGTTTTGGTCACTTTTGAATGCTGGCGGTGCTTTCACTCTAGTGGTAGCATGAGACGGAGTCTACAACCCACACAAGTGGCTCAGGTAGTGCAGCTCATCCAGGATAGCACATCAATGCGAGCTGTGGCAAGAAGGTTTGCTGTGTCTGTCAGCGTAGTGTCCAGAGCATGGAGGCGCTACCAGGAGACAGGCCAGTACATCAGGAGACGTGGAGGAGGCCGTAGGAGGGCAACAACCCAGCAGCAGGACTGCTACCTCCGCCTTTGTGCAAGGAGGAGCAGGAGGAGCACTGCCAGAGCCCTGCAAAATGACCTCCAGCAGGCCACTAATGTGCATGTGTCTGCTCAAACAGTCAGAAACAGACTCCATGAGGGTGGTATGAGGGCCCGACGTCCACAGGTGGGGGTTGTGCTTACAGCCCAACACCGTGCAGGACGTTTGGCATTTGCCAGAGAACTCCAAGATTGGCAAATTCGCCACTGGTGCCCTGTGCTCATCAGCTGGTTCACACTGAGCACATGTGACAGACGTGACAGAGTCTGGAGATGCCGTGGAGAACGTTCTGCTGCCTGCAACATCCTCCAGCATGACCGGTTTGGCGGTGGGTCAGTCATGGTGTGGGGTGGCATTTCTTTGGGGGGCCGCACAGCCCTCCATGTGCTCGCCAGAGGTAGCCTGACTGCCATTAGGTACCGAGATGAGATCCTCAGACCCCTTGTGAGACCATATGCTGGTGCGGTTGGCCCTGGGTTCCTCCTAATGCAAGACAATGCTAGACCTCATGTGGCTGGAGTGTGTCAGCAGTTCCTGCAAGAGGAAGGCATTGATGCTATGGACTGGCCCGCCCGTTCCCCAGACCTGAATCCAATTGAGCACATCTGGGACATCATGTCTCGCTCCATCCACCAACGCCACGTTGCACCACAGACTGTCCAGGAGTTGGCGGATGCTTTAGTCCAGGTCTGGGAGGAGATCCCTCAGGAGACCATCCGCCACCTCATCAGGAGCATGCCCAGGCGTTGTAGGGAGGTCATACAGGCACGTGGAGGCCACACACACTACTGAGCCTCATTTTTACTTGTTTTAAGGACATTACATCAAAGTTGGATCAGCCTGTAGTGTGGTTTTCCACTTTAATTTTGAGGGTGACTCCAAATCCAGACCTCCATGGGTTGATACATTTGATTTCCATTGATCATTTTTGTGTGATTTTGTTGTCAGCACATTCAACTATGTAAAGAAAAAAGTGTTTAATAAGATTATTTCATTCATTCAGATCTAGGATGTGTTATTTTAGTGTTCCCTTTATTTTTTTGAGCAGTGTATATACCTTGACAGGGACCATACAGTTTTGTGGCTGTTAATTTTCACTTCACTTTTGTGGCTGCTAGCCATCAAGCTAACGAAGTTGGTACCAGATGTGTTTTGCAATGGAGCCCTCTTTGTCTGGAGAACTAAATGATCGGTTCCAGCGCTGTAGGAGCTGTATCTATTACGCTTTGTTTCGGGACAAACCGGATCACTCGGAGTTCCAATGCGGCAAGTAAACATGTTTACTTGCCGAGGATTATAGGCTTGAGGTGGCTTCCTTGATCAAGCAGGTCACCAGCCCACGTAAGAAACTGGGGAAAACACAGAGTGGAATGTTTACATTTTCTACGCCGGTGGCTGGACGGCGTTCGCGCTTGTTGGATGCATCTCCGCCTTGTCGTTTGTCGTTATCCGACTGGCCGGTGTTGCCCAGAGCTCTTCCATCTGATAGCGCCGTCGAAGGAGCACAGCATGAGAAGAAAGGCAATCAACGATGGTCGCATGTCACGAGCCGTGGAAGCCGAAGACAGCAACCTCCCGCAAAGCAGTCTAAACTCCCAACGAGAGGCCCGGAGCAGATACAAACAACTAACCCTAACCTTAAAAATGTGTAGTTAATGCCTTAACTTAACATTAAACACTTCGAAATTTGAAGTTTGCAACAACTTCAAAATGTTATATTTGAGAAACATGGATGAATGTCTAATTCTGACGTGAGGCAGAGGTAATTGTGCAAACCAACAAATATAGAGTGTGCATATGCGCTGCATGTTTGTACTGTAGCTTCTGAGAGATTCTGCAAAATATCCTAGTTATTTAGGCAAAATAATCTATTCAACTAGCTTGTATCGTTTGGCCAGCATAATGCAATGCATTAAGACTAACTTTTGTTGAAACATTTTTTTACAACAGTCAAGTGAGTTAAAGTTCAATAATTGCAACGCTAGCAACGGTGCTTTTTCAATTACGCACACATTGCACCATTATATGAAGTGTGTGCATATGCGCACAGCATTGAGAGATTCTGCAGTGCAAAATATTATTGCTTCCTTTTCTAGCCTACTATTAAATACATCATATTTTTCCACAGGTTTCCGTTTCATGACAGGCCAAGGCTGCAGCAATGGGTAGAAAATGTCAGGCGGATGGATTGGGAACCCACCTGACACTCAACTCTGTGCCCTTCACTTTGAAGATGAGTGTTTTCGCATTGATGGGAAGAGTAAGCCTCACCTGGACTGCTGTGCCCACCATTTTGTCCTTTTCCAGCTAATCTACAAAAGCGGTCACAAGACCCCAGGGAAAAACAAAGGAGTAAGGTAAGTACAGAGGTATGTGGCCATGTTTATCATGATGCACATGATCAAAGGTACAGACACACGCATACGCACACAAGCGCTAGCACACGCACTCTACACACACGTATATTGTAATGTTGTTGTATGGTGGTATTATACATTTTGTATTGTAGATATGTAGTGGTGTAATAATGTTATATGATGTACTGTTTTATATTTTGTGCTTGGACCCCAGGAAGAGTAGCTGCTGCCTTGGCAGCAGCTAATGGGGATCCCTAATACATACAAATACAAATATACTTACTGTGCTGAGGTTGAGGATCTTGACGGTAGCTGATAATGATGAAGCAGAAATTGATCACAGCGATATCACTGTGATACTGGGTATGCATAATGATACTACTTTTGTGTCAGATGAAGGGCTACATCACAATGCATGTGAGGAAAGTGTGGTGTCAGACACTATCGATCATGGTTTTGCCGTTCAGGAAACCACTTGTGTTCCTGAACACAACTACACTGTGATTGAATCACCCAGAACACTCAATACACTGTGATGGAATCACCCAGAACACTCAATACACTGTGATGGAATCACCCAGAACACTCAATACACTGTGATGGAATCACCCAGAACACTCAATACACTGTGATTGAATCACCCAGAACACTCAATACACTGTGATGGAATCACCCAGAACACTCAATACACTGTGATGGAATCACTCAGAACACTCAATACACTGTGACGGAATCACCCAGAACACTCAATACACTGTGACGGAATCACCCAGAACACTCAATACACTGTGACGGAATCACCCAGAACACTCAATATACTGTGATGGATTCACTCAGAACACTCAATACACTGTGATGGAATCACTCAGAACACTCAATACACTGTGATGGAATCACCCAGAACACTCAATACACTGTGATGGAATCACCCAGAACACTCAATACACTGTGATGGAATCACTCAGAACACTCAATACAATTAGAATCATGCTGTGGTAACCAGGAAGGAGAGTAATGGAGTGCTGCATCAGATGACCTGGCCTCCACAATCCCCCGACCTCAACCCAATTGAGATGGTTTGGGATGAGTCGGACGGCAGAGTGAAGGAAAAACAGCCAACAAATGCTCAGCATATGTGGGAAGTCCTTCAACTGTTGGAAAATAATTCCAGGTGAAGCTGTTTGAGAGAATGCCAAGAGTGTGCAAAGCTGTCATCAAGGCAAAGGGTGGCTATTTGAAGAATCTCAAATACAAAATATAGTTTGATTTTTTTAACACTCTTTTGGTTACTACATGATTCCATAGGTGTTATTTCATAGTTTTGATGTCTTCACTATTATTCTACAATGTAGAAAATAGGAAAAATAAAGAAAAACCCTTGAATGAGTAGGTGTGTCCAAACTGGTAGTGTACTTCAACAAAGTACTGAGTAAAGGGTCTGAATACTTAAATATGATATGTTCTTTTTTGTATACATTTTTTTTTAAAATCTGAAGACCCGTTTTTTGCTTTGTCATTATGAGGTATTATGTGTAGATTGATGAGAAAACAACAACAATTTAATCC
The DNA here is from genome assembly GCF_020615455.1 of Coregonus clupeaformis. NCBI lineage: Eukaryota > Metazoa > Chordata > Actinopteri > Salmoniformes > Salmonidae > Coregonus > Coregonus clupeaformis. The sequence continues at coordinate 9,499,959 of NC_059205.1, read as the reverse complement.
ATTTTAGAATAAGGCTGAAACGTAACAAAATGTGGAAAAAGTCAATAGGTCTGAATTCTTTCCGAATGCACTATATAAACTTTGATATTTTTTTGGTACAGGTAGGTCAATTTACTTTCACCGATTTTTTTTGTACACTCACATGGCAATCATAGACTGGAATACTGAATTCTGGTTTGTGGAATAGAGAGGAGGTTCTCAACAGGCAGCCAGTCTTGGAAGGGGGACTTGAAGAAGGAGACTGCGAAGTCTAGGCACTGCTGCTCTCTTTGTTCTGAGTGTTTGCAGTGCTAGTGTTTTTAGTTCATCTGTGATTCTCACATTATGTGCCCAGTATGATAGTTTTCTTACTCTTTCTTAGCAGATAATGACAACATGACAATAACAGTATGATGTATTGATGATGTAATGAAAAGTTGGAAGGTGGTTGGGTAATGGAGGACATCAGGTGGATCCGTGTCTGGTTTTTAGGCAGAACCCCTAAGTCAGCCAAACTCAACTGGCGGGCCGCGGTACGGGCCCAGAGAAGGGTCAATCCGGACTGGACAACATCGCATTTTGTTATATAAAAGTCAATACATTATTTTTTTGACAGCTTTAAAAAATCCACCGGCCTCTTTAACTCAGCAACCTGTCTTTCTCACGCTCTCTCAAAGCAACGCCCACCTCTACTAGCGCCCCGTCTAATCCAATCGCGTGGTTATATGCAAATATATGAGGCCGCGTCTTACCCAATCACATGAATCCAAATATCCTCTGCGGAAACTTGCGACAAGCAGGCAGAAAGAAACAGAAAGATTTGATCACGGTTCATCTGTAAATATCACAGATAGGAGCTTAGTTACCAGTATCTTTGTTAATATGGCTTGTTAAAAAAAAAAAAAAAAGTTGACTCTGAAAACCGTATATTCAAAGACGAGTGGACGGAACAGTATTTATTCATTCACCCCGCAACTAGCACAAAACCAATGTGCCTGATATGCAGTGAGTCCGTAGCTATCGTGAAAAGTGCTAATGTTAAGCGCCATTATGACACCAGGCATAGTCAATTCGATCATACGGATCCCCTGAACAAGGAGTTGAGAACAAAGAAGATTAACCAACTCAAATCCCGATATGAGAGGTCCACCAAAGTCCTTGTCAATTCCCTGACAGCCCAACAACGTGCAATGGAGTGTTCACTGAGGATAGTTTGGGTTTTGGGAAAACACAAAAAAAAACATTTTCAGGAGCTGAGATGGTAAAAGGACGCATGTGTGAAGTTGCTGACGCCTTGCTTGAAGGTAAACAAAAAGATGAGCTCAGGGAAAAGATCAAACAGATCCCACTGTCAGATTCCACAGTAATGAGAACTGAAATATTAGCTGAAGATTTAACTTCACAACTTGATGAGGCCATTCAGAATGCACCATGCATTTCATTAGCTGTGGATGAATCAACAGATAACACTGATAATGCCCAGCTTCTGGTGTTTGTCAGATTTTATAACGAAACAAAGAAGGAATTCTGTGAGGAGCTGTTGGGCTTAACAAATCTAGAAGCACACACACGGGGAGAGGATATCCATGAGGCCATCAAAGGGATGCTGACAAAAAAGGGTGATAGATCTGAAGTCAGTGGTCTCCATCACCACAGATGGAGCTCCAGCCATGATAGGAAGAGGGAGGGGACTGGTTGCACGTTTGAAAGAGGACCACCCTGACCTGACATCATGTCACTGCATCATCCATCAATCTGTCCTGTGTGCCAGTCTGGGAAAATAGTATTCTGAGGTCATGACAAAGATGATGAAACTGAACAGCTTTTTGAGAGCAACATCATCCCTACAACATCGCCTGATACGAGGCATTCTGACAGAGGCCAATGCCAGTTTTGATGATTTGCTACTGCACAACAATGTCAGATGGCTCAGCAAAGGCAGGGTTTTGGTACGCTTTTGGGCCATTCAGGAGGAAATCAAAGCTTTCTTATCAGAGCAAAAGAGTGACAAGGGAACTCAGTTTTCTGAGTTTTTGGAAGATGAGGAGAAGATGGAAAGAGTTGCATTTTTGACAGACATATCATCACACCTTAATCAACTGAACGTTAAGCTGCAGGGACGGGACAACACAGTGTGTGATATGATAACAGCAGTCTGGGCTTTCCAGAAGACATTTGAGCTTTTCAAGAATGATCTCCAGGGAGAAGTTGTCCACTTCCGCAATCTTCTGGTGCAAACGCAGGGAGACAAAGATGTTCCCAACCATGTTGATGTCACTCAGAAGCTGATGGATAACGTCAAGGCTCACTTTGATGACTTCACTGTTGGAAGAGAACTGCTGCTGCTCATCCAGAACCCCTTCTTGGTCACAACTGTGACAAAGTTGTCAGAAGAAGCAAAACAGATCTTCAGATGGGAAGATGTTGCATCACTGCTAATGGAGTTGATTGAGCTGCAAGAAAATGTGGCTTTGAAGGAGCCGGCTGGTGATTGTGACCCTGTCACTTTCTGGGGAAAGATGGTGCCTGCAGCTGTTGTCCCTGTTCTCAAGAGACTGGCGCTTGACATCCTGACCATGTTTGGCTCCACATACAGCTGTGAATCAGCCTTCTCCACAATGAACTTTATTAAAAACAAATACCGCACCAGCTTCACCAATGAACACCTGCACCAGTGTCTCAGAGTTGCTCTCACACTATTTGTGCCAAAGTTCAAAGCATTGGCAGGAGACAGAAAGTGTTATTTCTGTCATTGATGCAAGGGCAAGGCCCAGAGTGACTTACAGTGCCTTGCAAAAGTATTCATCCCCCTTGGCGTTTTTCCTATTTTGTTGCATTACAACCTGTAATTTAAATGGATTTTTATTTGGATTTCATGTAATGGACATACACAAAATAGTCCAAATTGGTGAAGTGAAATGAAAAAAATAACTTGTTTCAAAAACTTCAACAAAAATAAATTACGGAAAAGTGGTGCGTGCATATGTATTCACCCCCTTTGCTATGAAGCTCCTTTGCTATTTCCCCCTTCTGATAACCAGGTGGCGAATCGCATCTCTGCATGTCTGGCAGACATATCAGTATGGATGACGGATCACCACCTCAAGCTGAACCTTGGCAAGACGGAGCTGCTCTTCCTCCCGGGGAAGGACTGCCTGTTCCATGATCTCGCCATCACGGTTGACAACTCTGTTGTGTCCTCCTCCCAGAGTGCGAAGAGCCTTGGCGTGACCCTGGACAACACCCTGTCGTTCTCCGCTAACATCAAGGCGGTGACCCGATCCTGTAGGTTCATGCTCTACAACAGGGGTGTCAAACTAATTTTAGCTCAGGGGCCACATGGAGGAAAATCTATTCCCAAGTGGGCCGGACCGGAAAAATCATGGTATATATAACTTAAAAACAACAACTTCAGATTGTTTTCTTTGTTTTAATACGATCAACATACAACATAAAGCTGGAGCCTGAGGACAGTGTGTCCAAAATAGTACAAGCACAACATCACTATTAATCATAAAACACGTCAAGTTTATTTGAAAATTCTAAAGAAAAAGAACACACAAACACACAATGCCTCAGTGATTCACAGAAGTATATCACAGATCACAGAACTATATCAGGGTGTCTCATGCAGCACTTTAAGTGGGGTTGCATAGTTTATTTGACTTCTGATACCTGGCATCTTTTAGCTTTCACCAGCGCATCAATATCAGGCATCACATCCTGAGTGGCAGCCAACTTCAGGATGTGATTCAAGTGCTTGTGCGTGAGCCTTGAGCGCAGCTTTGTTTTATTTATGCTCATTACAGAGAAAACTTGCTCACAAAGATATGTGGTTCCAAACATGCACAACAGTTTTGCAGCGAAGGCTGTCAAGTTGGGGTAACCTGGCAAGAGATTCTGATCAAATGTGTCCAAGCCAGCTGCGGCAAATTTGCCCTTCAAATCCGAGTCACACTGCAAGTCTATTATTTCAAGTTGGATGCTGACGGGCAGATCAGAGGGATTCACGGTGAATGGCGAGCAAAAAACTTTGAAGTCTTTCTCCAGTTCACCAAAAATCTGAAAGCGTTGCTCAAACTCCCGTAACAGTCCCGTTATTTTATATTTGAACCGCTTCATGTCTGCCACATGTTGGGTCGCGCACACATTTTTCAGACAGGGGAAGTGAGCTGCATCACCACCGGCAAGTTGCGTCTCCCACAATGACAGCTTCAACTTGAAAGAACGTATGCTGTCATAATACTGCGTGACAACTTTGTTGCGCCCTTGCAGCTGTTTGTTCAAGTTATTCAGGTGCTCTGTAACATCCACCATAAATGCAAGGTCCTGCATCCATTCTGCGGAATGAAATTCTAACACTGGTTTGCCCTTTTCTTCCATGAACTGTTCAATTTCTTCTCGTAAATCAAAGAAACGCCTCAGCACAGCACCTCGGCTTAACCATCTTACCTCAGTGTGGTATGGCAGGCCATAGATGTGGTCTTTCTCTCTGAGAAGGCTGTCAAACTGACAGTGATTCAGGCTTCTGGATCGGATGAAATTAACAGTTTGGATGACCACCTTCATGACGTTATCCATCTTTAATGACTTGCAACACAAAGCCTCCTGGTGCAAAATACAGTGAAAAGTCAAAAAATCACGTCCTCCATTTGCAGATTGCACTTTCTCTCTGAACTTTGTCACAACGCCTGCTTTTTTCCCGATCATCGAGGGCGCACCATCTTTAGCCAGGCTGACAGCGCGGGACCAGTCCACTCCGACCCTGTCCAGCGCGCCGACGAGTGCGGTAAAAATATCAGCTGCTGTCGTTGTATCTGTCATCGGCACCAACTCCACGAACTCCTCGGTGACGGTCAATGTGTCATCAACTCCGCGGATGAAAATGGCCAGTTGTGCAACATCTGTAATGTCCGTGCTTTCATCAATTGCAACCGAAAACGCAATAAATGACTTTACTTTTTGCTTCAACTGGCTGTCCAAATCCACTGAAAGATCGGAAATCCTGTCTGCAACTGTGTTTCTTGTCAGGCTGATATTTACAAAAGCCTGACGCTTTTCAGGGCACACAATCTCCGCTGCCTTCATCATGTATGTTTTTACAAATTCACCCTCACTAAATGGTTTTGAAGCAACTGCGATTTCATAAGCAATGAGGTAGCTAGCTTTCACTGCAGCGTCACTGATGTCTCGGCTGTGAGTAAACACAGACTGCTGTTTCTTCAGACCCGCCAACAGTTCATTCACCTTCTCTCTTCTCCGCTGTCCTTGAAAGTTGTCATATTTGTCGGCATGAAGACTCACATAGTGGCGACGAAGGTTTTATTCTTTCAGCACTGCAACATGCTGTGAACACACCAAACATACAGCTTTCCCATTCAATTCCGTGAATAAATAGGAGGATGACCATTTTTCTTGGAACACTCTGCACTCTGCGTCCACTTTTCTCTTTTTTGACAGAGACATATTGGGGCAATGAGGGTGCCAAAGCACATAATGTTAAAAGTAGAAGCTGTAATAAATTTCCCGGGCAAAACAAAGTAGCTCATTGGCTGCACGTGCTTGACCTACTTGCTCTGCCCCGGTATAAACAGTTTACTTGCTTAACACAATTGCTATTGCGCCATCCAGTGGACGCAATTGGAACAGCAGTTTATTTTATTGAAAAATTGCAGCGCATTTTTATACTTTACAAAATCATCTCGCGGGCCAGATTAAACCCGTTTGCGGGCCTGATCCGGCCCACGGGCCGGACGTTTGACACCCCTGCTCTACAACATTCGGAGAGTACGACCCTGCCTTACACAGGAAGCGGCACAGGTCCTAATCCAGGCACTTGTCATCTCCCGTCTGGATTACTGCAACTCGCTGTTGGCTGGGCTCCCTGCCTGTGCCATTAAACCCCTACAACTCATCCAGAATGCCGCAGCCTGTCTGGTGTTCAACCTTCCCAAGTTCTCTCACGTCACCCCGCTCCTCCGCACACTCCACTGGCTTCCAGTTGAAGCTCGCATCTGCTACAAGACCATGGTGCTTGCCTACGGAGCTGTGAGGGGAACGGCACCTCCGTACCTTCAGGCTCTGATCAGTCCCTACACCCAAACGAGGGCATTGCTTTCATCCACCTCTGGCCTGCTGGCTCCTCTACCTCTGCGGAAGCATAGTTCCCTCTCAGCCCAGTCAAAACTGTTCGCTGCTCTGGCACCCCAATGGTGGAACAAGCTCCCTCACGACGCCAGGACAGCGGAGTCACTCACCACCTTCCGGAGACATTTGAAACCCCACCTCTTTAAGGAATACCTGGGATAGGATAAAGTAATCCTTCTACCCCCCCTTACCCCAACCCAACCCCACCCCCAAAAAACAAAAAAAACAAAAA